>NW_010228714.1:47287-67082 GCF_000690775.1 Eurypyga helias
GCAAGATTTAGTGGTCTTGGCTCCTTTACCCAAATCATCTTGTGTAATCTCTAACACTCCATCTAGGAGGTTCATATTTTTATCTCAGCCTTCACATTTTTCTATAAAATGTATTTGTTGCTGTTCCTCTTTCTAGACACAGTTATATGTCTTTGTATTTATAGCATTTCTATCACATGTATGTTTATGTATACATACAGAAGATTTACTGAGGCTGTATGCAGGTCAGTTTAGTTTACATGATTAGTGTGTTATTCTGCAAAAACCATAAAATTTGGAGGAGAAAAAATGCTTATAGACAATATTATGGAATCCAGGGTACAGAAACTTGCTAATTTAGTCTTTGAAGACACAACGATATTTTCACCCTGCATCCACATGCTGAATATTCCATAAATAGACTGTATTCATATCCCTCTAGGAGAGACGTGGCTGCAATTTATGGAAAGCTCATCGTGCTTCATGAAAGAGCTGAATGCCGCAGCTTTAAGCGCGTTGGTTCATAAATGTTGCAATGCGATGAGCACTGTAAAAGTATAGGATTATGTTTTCTTTTCCAGCAGGCGATGTGATTTTATTGCTGGAAGATGACTCCTGCAGAGTTCAAAGAGAAAAAAATTATCTCGATGAATTTTTGAAAGAATTCGATGCTGACTGCTAAACAGATTTTCAAAGTAATCTGGCAGCCTGATGGACAGAGTGTGCTTTCAGAGGACCGTATACTTCATTTGCTTCTGCTCTGACCTGTATATGGCGTCGCATTTCAATCAAGTCCCTCATTCTTAATTTGCCTGTCAAGAGCTGAAGTTTAGAGAGAAACTTAGGATGGGACCCAGCTCTGGATAGCAGCAAACCTTAGAGCTTTCATGCATTAACAGTGGTATAATAATTGATCAACAGAGAACTTTGCTGCGTTGTGGTACTTAATTTCTGAAGATGAAAGCTTTCAGTCACAACAAACGATATTCTTTCCTTATACCAACAAATGTGTACACGCTGAATAGAAATACTGCCACCATGAAACTGGTGCTTTTAGTGTCCCTGCAGTGTCCTTGGCAAAGCGCTTGATGGATTAGCAAGAGTGGCTCTGTTACACAGATTAGGGGCAACTCATTCTTCATAATTAGGTTGCCCAGAGGAGCTGTGGATGCCCCATCCCTGGAAGTGTTCAAGGCCAGGCTGGATGAGGCTTTGAGCAACCTGGTCTAGTGGAAGGTGTCCCTGCCCATGGCAGGGGGGTTGGAACTGGATGATCTTTAAGGTCCCTTCCAACCCAAACCGTTCTGTGATTCTATGATTCTATGATAACAATTGATTAGGGTGCACTGTTATTTACCATTCCATGCATAAAAAAGTTAAAGTTTTAATATCATTATATTAAAGCCATATATTAAAATAAAAAGTAAATAGGATTCCCTGTAGTTTTAACTTGCTGGTTTTGAGTTTGTAAAGCAACCCCATCTCTGCGGTGGGGCCCACATCTTCGGGTTCTCAGTACCTTCTGAGGCTAAGGTGGACACCAAGGATTCCGAGTCATCTTTAAGGAGGCATCGACTCTCTTAGCTCAGATCTTGTGTGTTTAAATATACCTGCCCCTACAGAAAGTAGACGTGAGAGTACAGATGGAATATACAGAGTATGGCCTAATAATGCTTTAAATGGGATATAGCCTACAGCTGGTTTTCTTCATTCCTGCGACCTGAATTCCACCTCTGTTCCTTCCAGAGATGAAAATGGCATATATACTTACTGCATATATCCAAGTGTTGTTGGATTGTGGCTTTTTACTACGTGGAACAATCTAGAGTTATCAGGAAGATGTAAGAAAGCCTGAAGGAAATGTTGAAATAAATAAAAATTTCAAAGGAAGAAACTTTTTTTTTTTTTTTTTTAGGAAGTAGATAAGAATCATGAATATTTTGGATACTCTGCAATAAGCAAATTCTCAAGGGATGAAAATATGCTCTGACTAGCTGCTTTGCAAATGTATAAATTCATAATGTGTTTGATTAAAACTTCTGTATTGCTTACTTAAGCTTTGCACAGAATTCTACAAACATTTCATAAAGTTCATAAGTCCTATAAGGTACACTCACCAGCTCTTTCAAAATCTGATGTATTCTCACTGTTGAGATTAACAGAAATGTTCATAATGCTCATAGGAGGTTAGAAATCCTGCAAAGAGAGAAGGTGGTCCTTGTGTTACTGAGACCTTGGGCAATGCTGGGGCTTGATATTTTTGCTTAGAATTGCCTTGTATATGGAATATTTCAGCTATTCTTAAGCATGCTAGAGTTGTGTGACAAAAGATGAATGGGAAAGCAATGCAGAAAATAGGGAAGAAATATGGAACTTGAGTTCTAAACTGGCAACAGATTGTTGAGGGAATTTCTACTTGATTTAATCTTTTTAAAAATAGAACAGTTCAGATAATTTTACTTTCTTGTCCTGAAAACCGTTAAAAGGCCTGCCATAAAATAAAGATTTTCCCTAATTGTGAATTTGTGGGTGAAAAAAATTATGTGATTCTCTTAGCACAAACACTTACAAATAGTCAGCAAATTAGCTTATAAATTCTTCTGCTGAATACATGAATTGCATCATGATTAGAGGTTATAATCAAGTCTTAAATGAAGTGAGTTTATCTAAATAATACATGTGCTGCAAATTCTTTTAATAGAATGTTTTTCTATAAACTGTTCTGTGAATGATCGTCTCTAGGTCACCTGAAGTGCCCTTCTTACCTCTATCTTTGCTGAATTTTATTTATTTTAGTGATTTCCAAGTCAGAAATAGAAAAAGGCCATAATAACATTATTGCTATGTTTTTTCTGGCTGAAATTTTCTCAAAGCCCTTCAGCAAAGTGAAACTGAACCAAAATTGGTGGCATTCGTCAGCCACAATGAACAAACAGGATCATGTCAGAAAGAATTTTAATGTTTGATTACAATGCATAATTAAGTACCTGCTCCTTCCTCATCTCCTTCTACCCAACCTATTTAGGTGGCCATTCATAATACTGACATTTGCGTTGACCTTTTTTATTTAAAATTATTTTCTAGGTCTTTAATTCTATTTTCCAGATTCCCCTGAGGTGAAATTTTCTGCCATTCTATTCAGTGACAAAAGCTATTAGAAACACCAGCTAGTCTTAGTACAGCCTTAATCTCAAAACTCAGTTCCAAAGGCTTCAACAAGAAGAAATACTGAACAGAAAAAAGGAAACTTGCGTGAAAACCAATGTTTAAGGTTTCAGTTGGATGGAAAGAAAAATCATTTGGATGTTTTTGTGTTTTGTAATATCTGAAATCTGACATGCAGAAAAAAATCACAAATGGTAATTCTGTTTTAAGAGATCTTGAAAACCATAGGAAGAAAGAAGGTTAATTTATATAGGCTTAAGATCCCTGATAAAATAGCAAATGGAATAAAAATCAACCTGCTTGCATTTCAGATTAAATTCAAAAAGAAAACAGTTAAACTTGAAACAAACCAAACTTCTGGAAGTTTCTGAAAATCTTTATAGTTAATTCTGATCATTTAGCAATTTCATGCTATACTTTTATTATAATAAAATCGAAATAGTTGATAAAATGAAGTGTGATAGAAATGCAGCAATGAGTTTTGGATTCCCAAATGCTGGTGTGCGTGTGGCCTGAGAGCTGCTCAGAAGTGACAAAAAAAAAAAGATGGAAAAAAAAGCTATTTTCCTTTTCTGGTCAAAATAAATCACAGCTCTCCTTGCGCACTGCCCAGTGCAGCACTTAGCGCAGCTGCTTCTCGTTTTCACTTTGGTGCTGCAGAGCAAATTAAGTTTGGAAGCCCCAAATTCTGCCACCTTATTTTAATCTAATACACAGGACTGCTTTTGAAATAAAGTAAGATCAGTAGCAGATCCATGAGAAGTTGTAAATTCCAAAGAGTTATGATGGAGATTTATAAGAGATTTCTTTCAACCCAGCAGGAACACAGTAGTTGGTTATTCTAACAGAAATGTAGAAATCTGCATAACCTGATCGTGTTTGCCCAGCCATTTGTTCAATAGGCAGGAAAACATTTAAGACCTTTTAATCTTGCAAGAGGGTTTTTTAATTATACACATGGACCTAAATAAAACCCTGTCTCATAAAAAATGACCAGATTCAAATTACAAATTTTCAGATGTTCAAAATGAGACTTCAGCTACAAACTTTCAGTTTTATTCTGTGATACACAGAAGCTTAAAAAGAGGTTTGTGCCTGTGAGGACGTACATGCTTTTTGACTGTAACCTTTCAGGTTGATTTTAACTTGGTGTCCGGGCTGCAGAATGCCCTGCGTAGTACATCTCATTGTGTCAGGAGCTTAGTGATGCACTTGAGTATGCAGGATCAGCATGTAGCAGATCGGAAAAGCAATCTGGGAAGTGATCTGATTTTAATTCAGAAATGTCAGGTTATTCTAAATTTTAGATGGTGAGGCATTTTTCTGTTGATAAGATTATTGAAATTTGTTTTCACAAGAATAGAAAGTAAAAATACTCATTATAGTATGGGATTGGGCACTTACTGCCCAGAAAGCCAACCGTATCCTGGGCTGTATCCGGAGAAGTGTGGCCAGCAGGTCGAGGGAAGGGATTCTGCCCCTGTACTCTGCTCTGGTGAGCCCCCACCTGGAGTGCTGCGTCCAGCTGTGGAGCCCTCCACATCAGAAGGATACTGACCACTTGGAGCAAGTCCAGAGGAGGCCACAAAGATGATCAGAGGGCTGGAGCACCTCTGCTGTGATGAAAGGCTGAGAGAGTTGGGCTTGTTCAGCCTGGAGAAGAGAAGGCTCCGGGGAGACCTTATTGCAGCCTTCCAGTACCTGAAGGGGCTACAAGGAAGCTGGGGGGGACTTTTTACAAGGGCCTGTAGTGACAGGACAAGGGGTAACGGGTTTAAATGGAAAGTGGGGAGGTTTAGATTAGATATCAGGAAGAAATTCTTCCCGGAGAGGGTGGGGAGGCACTGGAACAGGTTGCCCAGAGAAGCTGTGGATGCCCCATCCCTGGAAGTGTTCAAGGCCAGGTTGAGAGCTGGGGTGAACTTAACTGCGGTCTTTCAGTACGTGAAGGGGGCTTATAAGAAAGAGAAGGACAGACCTTTTAGTAGAGCCTTGCAAGAGGACAAGGGGTAATGGTTATAAACTAAAAGAGGGTAGATTTAGGTATAAGGAAGACATTTTTTTACAGTGAGGATGGTGAAACACTGGAACAGGTTGCCAAGTGAGGTGCCCCGTCCCTGGAAACATTCAGGTAAGGCTGGTTGGGGGGTTCTAAGCAACCCAGTTTAGTTGAAGATGTCCCTGCTCACTTGAGGAGGGGTTGGACTAGTTGACCTTTTATGAGGTCCCTTCTAACCCAAACTGTTCTGTGACGCAGTAATTTTCATGGTAAGAAGTATTTAATAATTGTGTAATATTATCAGAGGGTCTTTAGGTTGTACAGTGTCTTGCTGGGGCTCCTAAATAAGGTAAGTGTATGCAGACCTGAATCCTTTTGGGGTTCTGCTGGTATTTCAAAGGGAAAATTCTTCATGTCAAAAACTTCGGAAATTCTGCTCCAGGAAATCAGAAACACAGCAATAAAGTCTGCCAGCTCCTCATTCTATGCCTTATCCTGCAAGATCAGCCCTTCTCTTGTTTTATTGGAAAAATTGCTTTTGCCCTTATATTTCTTGCAGGAAAATTGACCTTTAGGAAGTCTCCCACTGCTTCCCCAATTTATAAATCACTATTGACAGTGTATATTTTTCTACCCTGTGCGTAAATGGGAGACAGATCTGAAGAGACCTGAAGGAGACATGTAATAAAATCAGAATTAAAACCAGAAACAGTCTCATACTTGAGATAATTCTTTTTTCTTAGGAATGATCATTAAGGCATATTACCTTGGTGCACACTGAGATGCACTGTGACTTGCATTGTCTTGGGCTTTTTTGTTGTCTGTATGCAGTCTGTAACTCTGCAGCAAGACTATCACAAAAGGTTTTACTTTAAGCTGTTTATTTTACTGTTTCTGTCTGTACCAAATTCTTTCGTGACATGCTAGGAGAGCTTATCTTCTATGCACTATTGCTTTCTGTGTCCATAGTAACAAAAATTTCTATGTCGAAATTTTTGCCTATTTTTCCTCTTAGAGGAAGTGAGTGGAAAGTAGAAATATGCATAATATCAAGAGTCAGCTCTTCTTGAAATATATTAGAAACCACACGTCTTACTGCTTGAATATTGGGGATATATGGGTGACAAAGGTATGAAGTGGTACTGCTGTACCATACGTCCTACTGCCCATGGGACTGAAACAGCAGGTAACTCTATCTAAACTTTAACTTTTAGCCGATCCTTGCCTCCTTTGACATTTTTTCATCCTTAACTTTTGCCATCAACTTACCAAATTTGATAAGCTTAGCAAATGAAGCGCATTGTAGTTTTTTAATCCAGGGCTTAAATCTAGGCAGCTGCCTAACTTTAGGAATTTGTGGACAATAAAATCATATTTATTAGGTAAATTGTTCACTGGCATTAGGTTACTTTTCTTCAATTTAACACTCAATTTTTTCCTGCACTTTTTAACTTAAGCAGAAGGCAACTTTTTCACAGTCAGAACATGTTGATGTTAAACCAGCAGCCAGCCACATCTTGCTCTCAAAGTTGTTAGGAAATACCTTATTTTCATTCAGAACCTTGAAGTGACTGTGTGACCTCTGCTTCCTCCTTCGGTCACGTACATGTGCAGCCAAATCTAATGTTCAGACACGAGCATGATAGTCACCTAAAACTCTGCAATGCCATGTGCTCGTGATGCTTGTGAATGAAATGAGAGACTGTAAGTGTATTGGTTGCAGATTGTAACAAATTAAGGAAATGAGAAGGACTCACAGAGTCTTTATAACGTATTCCTGAATGAAAAAAATGTGCATTGCAATAAAATGAAGTATTGTACCCACTGCTGGCTATATTTGTATCACAAACTTGAATGTGCCGTTCTCAGATTTAAACCGTGGTTAAGATTGCATAATGTAGGTTGCAAATTCAGAAACAGGAGAGCCGCTAGCAGAGATGCCAGCTTTACAGTGAATGAACACGTACTAGAACGGTGGTTGAGGATAGATGGGTTTAGGATGGGTTCAGGAGATCTTAGAGCGCCCTTCTATGCAGCTTTGATTTAAAGTTACTCGTTCAGTGTTGGTTAGAGATTTAGCTGGGCAGCAGTGTGGAATCCTTTAAGGGGCAGAGAAAGATCACTCCTCTCTAAACGAGAAAAGGGTTCAAAATGAGGCATTCCTCCTGCAAAGGGAGTGAGACAGAGGGGCACCTGAATGAAGCAGAGACAGCTGGAAAAGGCAGGAGAAACTCAATCAGCCCCTGTAGCTCAGATGGGAATTCACTGAGCCTGTTGCCACTCAGAAAGGTGATAGAAAATGGAGATATTCAGAAGGGTAATTGGAGAAGGCACCAAGACTTGTTTCTACCTCTATTTTCATTTTTTCTCATCTAGTTGTTCTGAGTGAATTCTATTTAAAGTTGATTTCTACTTCATATTGTACGAAAATGTGCTATTGCTGGTAATTTCACCAGAAATTCTGAGGGTTGTGTCCTGTCTCACTTCCCATCTGCATTTGCAATTGTATTTGTCCTTGCTTTCTCTGCTAGGTCTTACAGCAAATTGGGCTTTTATTACTAAGATATATTCTTGCAAGTTTACAATTTGCTATAGTAATATTTCATCCAAGACAAGGAATTTGAACTGAAGAGGCTTTCAGGAAAAAAGGATTCTTCTCTCTGTTACACCCTTGAGGTCCATGTTCAGTCCATTCCCATGTACAAAGCAACCCTTACTTTACAGAAGAATTCAAGTGAAATTTATCCTAGTTTGTGTCATGGAAAGGTCTACAAAGGCATCCTTTTTTTTTTTTAGTAATTATCATAGAATGGTTTGGGCTGGAAGGGACCTTAAAGACCATCCAGTTCCAACCCCCTGCCACGGGCAGGGACACCTTCCACTAGACCAGGTTGCTCAAAGCCTCATCCAGGCTGGCCTTGAACACTTCCAGGGATGGGGCATCCACAGCTTCTCTGGGCAACCTGTCCCAGTGCCTCCCCACCCTCTCCGGGAAGAATTTCTTCCTGATATCTAATCTAAACCTCCTCACTTTCAATTTAAACCCGTTACCCCTTGTCGTGTCACTACAGGCCCTTGTAAAAAGTCCCCCCCAGCTTCCTTGTAGCCCCTTCAGGTACTGGAAGGCTGCAATAAGGTCTCCCTGGAGCCTTCTCTTCTCCAGGCTGAACAAGCCCAGTTCTCAGAGCCTTTCTTTCATCATAGCAGAGGTGCTCCAGCCCTCTGAGCATCTTTGTGGTCTCCTCTGGACTCACTCCAACCAGTGTGTATCCTTCTGATGTTGTGGGCTCCACAGCTGGACGCAATATTATAGATGGGATCTCACAAGAGCAGAACAGAGGGAGAGAATCATCTCCCTTGACCTGCTGGCCCCAAACTTCTTCCAAAGATTTCCTTGGTATTGGCTGAAGTTGTAATTTTTTTCCGTCAAGATGTTCGATGCATAATGCTGAATTTTTTAGGTGTCATTAGGTGTTGCTGTTTGCAGTGATGTTCAGTGTAACATGTGAACGTCTGCAGAATTGGTTTTGTTTTGGTGTCAAGTGACCATCGTATTCTGGTTCATTAGTAGTGATTTTGTACTCAGAAAAAGTTCTTAAAATATTGGTAAGCTATATAAACTTTCGTAAAGCTGACAGTATTTTAAACAGCCTGTGTGTAGTCTGTGTGGCCGCTTGACAGGGTGGACAAATAGCGGTTATCTCTGCAGATTTACTCTTCAGAACTGAAGGTTGTCAGCCACTGTGTACAGCTGTGGCGTGATCGTGTGCTTTGAAATTCGGTCTTGCCAGTGGTAACTTTAATGGGTTCATATTCACCCATTTGTTTCCCATAAGAGCATCCCTCAGATGTGAGAATGATCTCGGGTGGTGCTTCTTCCTATACACCTGTGTTCTACTCGTACACCTTGCTCAGGAAGCCTGGCACAATGTCTGCCTTTCTGCAGCAGGCGATGTAAAAGATAGGATGATTCTTCAAACATTAAAAAAAAGCATATTTCTCTTCTTTACAGGTTTGAAATTGCATGGCTGTCAGAGAACACGGTACCACTCACAGATTACCAGTTAGAGAGGTGATAACAGAACACATGTACAGTGTTCTTTGACAATGTCTGCAAAAACGGTTTGAAGATTTTTCTAAAAATCAGAAATTTCCCAAATATTGATGAACCCAGTTTTAGCTTACTGTACTGTCTGGCTTCCCTAATCCTGAATTTATGTACCAAAGTTTTGCTCTCCGTGACAGATCCTCTGCTTTCAATTACAGCCTGACACTTTTTTCAGTACAGGAGAACAGATTCACCCACACTACTACGTAAGCGTCATGTCTTAAAGTGAGATATATAGAGAATTGGGATGTTTCTTAGTGAACACACTAAGCTGTTCAGCTGCAGCACTGCAAATAAAGAGGGAAAGCCAAAGAAAATCATAGAATCATAGAATGGTTTGGGTTGGAAGGGCCCTTAAAGATCATCCAGTTCCAACCCCCCTGCCATGGGCAGGGACACCTTCCACTAGACCAGGTTGCTCCAAGCCTCATCCAGCCTGGCCTTGAAGACATCCAGGGATGGGGCATCCACAGCTTCTCTGGGCAACCTGTTCCAGTGCCTCACCACCGTCTCTGTGAAGAATTTCTTCCTGATATCTAATCTAACCCTCCCTGTTTTCAATTTGTACCCGTTAACCCTTGTCCTGTCACTACAGGCTCTTGTAAAAAGTCCTCTCCCAGCACCCTTGTAGGCCCCCTTCAGATACTGGAAAGCTGCAATAAGGTCTCCCCGGAGCCTCCTCTTCTCCAGGCTGAACAAGCCCAGTTCTTGCAGCCTTTCATCACAGCAGAGGTGCTCCAGCCCTCTGAGTATCTTCGTGGCCTCCTCTGGACTCGCTCCAAGTGGTCAATATCCTTCTGATATTGGGGGCTCCACAGCTGGACGCAGCACTCCAGGTGGGGTCTCACCAGAGCAGAGTACAGGGGCAGAATCCCCTCCCTTGACCTGCTGGCCACACTTCTCCGGATACAGCCCAGGATACGGTTGGCTTTCTGGGCTGCCAGTGCACACTGCCGGCTCATGTTCAGCTTTTCATCCACCAAAAAAGAAGAGGAGAATAAAAAAAGAGAAAAAAATGCTTATTTGCACATGTACTTCATTGGAGTGAAGCCATAACAATACGATTTTCACTTTGGAATTGGAATTCCAAAAATTACCATTAACATTTGGGACCTCTGACCAAACCTTTCCTGCAGAATTTCCATATCCGAAACCTAAACTGAGACCTCTGCACATCTGAATTTCAAGGAATCATTACTGTTAAGGGAAATATTAGTTTTTGGAATTAGACTGGAAGATGCCTGGCTTGTTAACAAGATATATGTGCTATTTTGCTCTAGAAACTTCAAATGGTATTACCTGGAGTAAGCATTGGTAGAAGTAGAAACAAAGTGAAGGGATGGGGTATGAGTGCGGGAGCTGTTTCAGTCTCTTTCAGCTTAATGTGTGCTCGTTTTAAGAGGCATCAAGTAAAGTGCTTGCCCTGGTTCCCAAAGCAAATAGCAAAATATTCCTGCTCATAAAATATAAATAAATTATAAATATATTTTTGTACTCATCCCCGTGAATGTTCCATTATATTATCTGTTCATCTATTTTTTATTATTTTTACCTTAAACCTGTCGGTGTTGGCACTCCTAGGAAATGTATGCTTTTGCAAGGGGAAGAAAGGAAATACATTATATTATTATATACATAATGTATAGGTGTACATTAATAATGGAAATAGTTTTTATTCATTGGTTTCAGACCACCAGTGTATTTTACCGAGGATTTTGGTAGCAAAGGGAATTCATAGTTTTGAAGTTGAGCGATGTTGCTGGGGGCTCTGATGTAAGGAGAGAGATCTGGAGACACAAAGCAGGTGGTTCTTGTATACATTAATTCAGTCTTTCCTAAGCTACATGTCAACTCCTTCAGTTCAGGGCTTTGTGACTAGATAAGATGGAAGAGGGTGGCTGTCAGTGCCCCTGGCTTTGAAGTAAATGTCAGATACAACCACAGTTCTAAAAATAGTAATGGCAGAAAAGAAATCATACCCATTTATCAGTATGGGATGTCAGAGGGAAAGCAGTGAATCTGCATATGCGTTGGCAAGTTAGCTTAGCACAGAACAAGGGATTATTGCAGAATACAGTATGTTCTTTGCATCCTAAGTTGTCAGAAAGGAAAAAGGTAAAGAATTCATATTTTCATTATGAAGCAGTCCAGTTCTTAACACTTCTAATAAAACCCAAATATCCACTAAAGGCTCGGAGGAGTTTTATTGCACTGCTGCAGCCACGCAGACCTGGTTCAAGTCGTGTGATTTTTACGAAGGATGAGATGGCTTAGAGAAAACCATTTTTACTTTCTTATTTAAAAATCAATTTTCATAAGACTTGGAAGAAGAGAGTGTAATTTCACCATGTTTTCTGAAGTATGAATTTATAACAATATTTTTTAATTATGACGAATTTCAAGTGACAGTCTTTTACAGTCTAACAATGCTACTGGATGCTTACCCTGGTGATACAATTATTCTGGGGAAACACGTACTTCTGCAATTTTTTTCAGGTCATTTGGTGATCTCAGCTGCTGAAATAAGAATAGGCTTGTCTGTGGTTTGGGAGTCATTAGTTATCTGGGGTCAACTGGAATGTGTGGACAAAGCGAAGGTTAAATGCGATGTTCCATTATGTTCCATATATGTTCCATTATGTTCATTATGTTCCGTTATGTTCCATATATGATGGTCTATTACATGTGTTGTATGAAGTCTGATAGGTGTAACATACCCACGCCGTCTCAGTTGGAATAATCCCTTAGCAATTTTCAGAATGCTGAAGCAGTCACTTGAAGCTATCACGTATGGGAGGATGAGAGAACACTTAATCTGTGGGTTTTATTTTGCGAGTGTTTATTAACATCATTAATTCCCCTTGGGGGAAAAAGAAAAGGGAAAACGGAAAATACTGAATGAGGAATATGTCATAAGGTGGAAAACCAGTTTGGGGCTAGATATGTGAAGTGTAATGGCATGCTGTAGACGGGTAGTTTGTGTTTAGTGCACGCGAAAATAGTAGTATTAACCTACTGTAGGATGCTGAGGGAAGAACTCTCCAGTCTGCAAACGGTATCTCGTGCGTTGGCAGAAAGGTCACCATCAATCACTGTGGAAGGGAAATTATCAATAAAGTTCTGTAAGGTTTCTTTCCCAGATTCAAGCAGAATATTGGCAAATACGACTGTACCCTGAAACTCTGCTTTCAGAAAATTTTACCTGCTTAGTGTACACTGCCCTTGCAGTGAGTAGTTATAGCATTTTCTTTCACGTTGCTTTAAAAAATCTCCATTTTGTGCTCATTTAGTAAAATAGCTTAGCTAAGTGAATTTATTTTGAATTATTTATCATAGTTCATAGCAATATGGGTCTAAATAAATGGGATTTAGTCATGATGAAATGACAAATGAAACGCAAATTAGATATTTTAAAAGAATTAAAGCATAAGAGGGAAACATAATTGAACTAAAATGCATTGATAATAAATAGTTTAAAAAGAACCCCCAAATGAATAGACAAGATGTATCATTGATAACTAACAGAAGGTATCTAGTTAGTGCTAATTTCAGCATGGGAGGAGGGAGTTGGCAAAAAGCCAGGAGAGGAAAAGTTTCAAGTCCCACATCATCTCTGTAGTTTTATTGTTGGGTATAAAGTGGAAGCTTCAACATAGATTTAGAAAATGATTTTTTTATGATGCTGATATATTGATTTTTTAAAATAACATAGGAAACATTTTTCCCTTTTCCATTTTGAAAATACTGATTTTCTTTTTCAGCTCAGCCCCGAGCGAAAGAGTAAAATTGAACACAAAGGTGCCATGGCCCATAAGCTGGACTTTCAAAGAGCGTTTCAGATCTGAACTAGCTCTGGTGTCTCCCATTTCAGTTTCAGACACCTTAGAAAATAAATCCAAATGCCTACAGTGGCTTTTATTTGCATTCATGTAATGTTATCTTTGCTTTATCTTGCAGTGTGCTGCAGTGCTCTGCACAAATGATGCTGAGATGTATCCTCTAGCCCATGTCGTAACATCATCTGGGAGCAAAACTCTGGTGTGCATGTTTTAGGGAAGAAATGCAGATGTGTAGTGGGGCAAAGCTGTAGCTGCAGTACGTCTGCTGTACTGGACATTGAGACGTCTGAGGCTCTTGGGTGCGGTGAAGAGTAAACCTCTTACCATCAGATATAGCTGTTGTGAGCCAAATTAAAAGTTGTATTTAAAGTATGGAAGTGAAAGTATTTTTTATTAAAATTCACTGAACATGACAAAAATACAGGATATATTCTATGGAAATTCTATAGACACACACGTAAGCCAGCTTTGGCCAGTTTTCTCCTCTCAAACTTGTGACATGGTAACATCCACATTAAATGCCCCGAGAAGCTGTGGATGCCCCATCCCTGGAAGTGTTCAAGGCCAGGCTGGATGAGGCTTTGAGCAACCTGGTCTAGTGGAAGGTGTCCCTGCCCATGGCAGGGGGGTTGGGAATGGATGGTCTTTAAGGTCCCTTCCAACCCCAACCATTCTATGACTCTGCTTAAAAATATTCTGGTATGGATCTGAGAGATACTACTCTTTCTCCTTAATTGGGCTGAAGGAAGAGGGAGGAAAGGCCTGAGGGTGCATTTTTTTCCTGCCTATAGCCTTCTGCATCCTTGCTAAATCTCTTCCCGAATGTTAACCCTCTCCTGTCTACTTACAAACTTTAACCCCACATTTTGGTTCTGTACATTTTTGTCATTCATTCATAATCACCACAGCCGTGACAAGAAAGGAAAGGTCAACTGCTATTGTGTTTGATAAGCTTAACTTGAAAAAGAGAAAGAAAAATAAATGGAAGATCGAGCTGAGAGATGTTTTAATCTTTTTATATTAACATGGTTATGTTTTTTTTGGAAACATGTCAACCAGATTTGACCGAGGACAGGAGGTGACATTTCAGAGATGCAGGGAGATTGAGGGTGTTTTTTCTTGGTAGTCAGGGATGGAGGACAGTAGTTGAAAACTAAAGCAAATCTTGTTCTTTCTAACAACATTGTTACCCTGATTCAGCCTGGAGAAGAGAAGGCTCCGGGGAGACCTTATTGCAGCCTTCCAGTACCTGAAGGGGCTACAAGGAAGCTGGGGGGGACTTTTGACAAGGGTCTGTAGTGACAGGACAAGGGGTAACGGGTTTAAATTGAAAGTGGGGAGGTTTAGATTGGATATCAGAAAGAAGTTCTTCCCGGAGAGGGGGGTGAGGCACTGGAACAGGTTGCCCAGAGAAGCTGTGGATGCCCCATCCCTGGAAGTGTTCAAGGCCAGGCTGGATGAGGCTTGGAGTAACCTGGTCTAGTGGAAGGTGTCCCTGCCCATGGCAGGGGGGGTGGAACTGGTTAATCTTTAAGGTCCTTCCCAACCCAAACCATTCTATGATGCTATGATTCTATGAACAAAAAGACTGGTGGATTTAATAGTTGGAAGATGTCTGATTTCTTCTTGCATTTAACTTAGTGTGAGAATTGGTGGGGTTCCTCTGCTCCTTAGCATTCATTTTGCCAGAAGCTGTTCAGAATATTATGCTTTTAAGACCTGCACTTTTTTCAAATTTGGTTATAATAATGAAAAATATTTAAAAAAATAATTAGAAAAGGAAAAATTAATTTGGAGACCGTGTGATCATAAAACCTGGAACATGTGAGCAAGTCGGAGCCAGATGTATAGGGAGTTTTGCCTTTTTTCTCTGCAAGCATTGTCATCAAACTTAGCTGGATGGTCTCCATATTTCCCCCCAGCCAATCAATTAGCAGAAACGTTAATTTTTTATAAATGTCACACTGTTATAAAATTACTTTGTGTCAGTTGTTTTTCCCCTGGAACTAATTTTTATAGCACAGGGAGAAATACTGAAATGTATAATTTTTTTGATCTGGACAAGATTTGTAACAGTAAGATAATAACCGTATGCTTATGGGATATAATTTATTTTCTTTGGACCTGTTTTCTTTCATCACAAAAGATTTAATGAAAAATAGGACTTTTTATATGTAAAGTTTTTCTTCCCACCCATGCTGATGAGATATCACCATCACATATGAGATCACATCACATATCACTCTTCTGGGTCATCCTAAGAATGTATCAAGTGATGAAATTCTTCATATTTCTTGCTAATCCAGGGATGGATTGGTGTTAGGGGTATAAAAGTCTTGCAGTACGTTAATCTGTTGTTACTTCTGTTTTGCTGCAATTTTTGCTTTGGGTAAAGGAAAGAATAGGGAGAGGAAAGTAAGATGTCTAAAGATAGGCCATTATGGTAGACCTCTGAATATTTTTATCAAAAGTGTCAAGTTTCCCTGATGAAGTTTTAACCCCTGAAATTCTAGCTTATGTGCTTGTCATTTTCTTAGGAATGCTGTGAAATAGGCTGATCTTTTTGTCATTTTACTTGAATATTTGTAAATATTTACTGGTGCAAGGTGAAGGTGTTAAGACTACTGCTATGCTCTTGAGCACTGTGGAATAGGTATGGAAAAAACTTAATATTCATAGACCTCTAACCTGCCCATGGAGCAAGGAGCAATATGCTAAATATCCTTCCATCAAAAACTCTCGCCATAAGATAGACTTTCTTAGCGTGCAGCTCAGTATTCACTAAAAAAAGCTAAAGTTTCCTTTCATTTTGGATTTGCAAGCTCCACTGAGTGGGCTGTGTTACAGGAGACCTTTGCTTGTGATGTGAAACTGTAAGAATTCCTGTTCACTCAGTTCTTAAAAGTGTGAATTGTATTTTACAGCGGCAGGACAAAATGTTTTCCTTTCTTCTCGCTTTTGTCTGAATTTCTGTCTCAGGAAGGAGTCTGCAGTTCCTAAAATCTCTCCACTTTCTAAAATCCCTGCACTTTCAAGCTCTTTTCACAGAGGTGATGTGTGTACATGCAGGAAGAAGGAACTTCTTAAATAATTCTGTGCTAAAATTCCCAATTTCTCCTTAATATTCTCATGCAAAATTTTCACTCAGATTTTTCCTATAACGAGGCCTAGGGAATGCCAGTTTTTGAATTAGGATATGGCTACCTGTTTGCTATACTCCTGCTTCTCATTCTGTTTGATTTTCTGTTTCAAACCTACTAGCTAAAAGACATTTGGTACTTTTTACTACAATATGGTTAAGTTATGGCATTAAAAAGAAATAGTATTTCAAGAATACTTGGCAGCTCTCAGGGTCTCCTTGCTTTCACAGAGTCACAAAGTGGAAGGTGTTGGAAGGAGCCTCTAGAGATCATCTTTCAGATAAGGCAACTGTATTTTGCTATTGTTTGTTTAGAAAATATAAATCACTATCTTTTTATGTAGTACTTTGTTCAGGTCTAGTGTATTGTGTTTGTTCTTTATGACAGCTATAATAACTTGAGTTTTGGGAGGGAACGTAACTGCAAAGGTAGGCTTTTCATTGTACACTCGGTGGGTTTGATCTACACTCACTGGCAGACAAGTAAGGTTTTTGACATTCCTTCTTATAACATTAAGCTGAAGAAACGTGATTTATGGGAAACTCATTGGAAAACCAGCTACAGAAAAGAGTTACGAGTGGTTTGTTGTGAGACTGATAGGATATGTTGAATGGAGCTCAGCAAAGACTGTTTCTAATTAGTCTTTACGTTATCAGCCCAGGTGGGGGACTAGAAGACATTCTTATTAAATTTGCAGATGCAAGGAGGCTGGGAGGGGTTGCAACTGTGTCAGAATACAGAATTAAAATTCTGAATTACTTGAAGAATTGGACTAAAAAAATGTGAGAATTCTTACAGGGACAAGGACAAACTACCAAGTTGAGGCAGGAGCACTTGGTTAATTCTCAGTTTGCCTTTCCAGTAGGGTATAGACTAATTGTAGTGAATTCAGAGTACAGTCACGGTTGTGATTAGCCATCTGCACAGCTGTACGTGAGGGAAGAATGAGAGAATTGGGGTTATTTAACTTGCAGAAGACCAGGAGGTACTTAACAGCCCTCTTGTACTGATTTTGGCTGGGTAAAACTAATTTTCTTCACAGCAGCTTTTATGGTGATACAGAATTGTGATGAAAACAGTGTTGATAACACAGGGACGTTTTAGTTTTTGCTGACCAGTGCTTACACAGTGTCAAGGCCTTTGCTGCTGCTCACACTGCCCTGACAGTGAGTAGGCTGGGGGTGCGCAAGGAATTGGGAGGGGAGACAGCTGGGAGAGCTTACCCATACTGACCAAAGGGATAACGCATATCATGTGACACTGTGCATGGCAATAAAAGCTGGGAGAAGAAGGAGAAAGGGTGTTCAGAGTGATGGCGTTTGTCTTCGCACGTAACCGTTACGTGTGATGGAGCAGTTCTTCCCTGGAGATGGCTGAACACCTGCCTGCCCTCGTGAAGTTCTGAATGAATTCCTTGTTTTGTTCTGCTTGCACCTGCAGCTTTTCCTTTACCTATTAAACTGTCTCTATGTCAACCCATGAGTTTTCTCACTTCTACCCTTGCAATTCCCTCCACTGTCCCACTGAGGGGAGAATGAGAGAGTGGCTGTGTGGGGCTTGGCTGTGTACAGGGTCTAAACCACACGGTCTCTGCTGTAACAAAGGAGAGGACAAAACTAACAGTGTTTGTGTTTCTGGTCATAGGAAATCTTGAAATAAAGTGGCAGGAAAAGAGAATTGTACAGGGTATTTTAAAATAATACTAAGTTATCACAAGGTTATGGAAGAGATTGTCTAAGGAGGCCGTGGAGGCCTTACCATGGAAGCCTCAGAGATGCAACTAGACAGAACTGTCTCATGAATGATTAGGTGTAACAAGATCCTCTTGTGGGAAAAGGAGGTGGAGCAGATGTCTTCTTCACGATCAAGATCTTCCAGTTTTCATGACAATCTTGCAAGGTTGCCATATGTGTGGTACACCAGAAATTTATGTGATCATCCATCCTCACCATTTTAATTGGTGGGTGTGTGTTCAGGCATATAAACTTGTCAAGCTGTATCCTCCATTGTTGATGAGTGAATAAATTAGATCTTTTATTTTTGCATTTATGAGACTATAAAGGCTTCCCTCGTCTATCAAAACAGAAACTTACACATTTACTAATGGGTTGTAGGAAGCAAATGAAGCTTGAATTCAGTTCTTTTCATTTTGACAACTGTTATTGATATGAAGTGTAATGAAAACAGCCTGTCTGTTGTTAGGCTTTTAGTTATTTGGTATGCTGTTTCCAGCCTTTAATTTACAAGGATGAAATAATTGACCTTGTATCCTTACAGGGCTGACTGGGAATTACTGACTGTACTTATGTTTTATTTAACTGGTAGCTCTGTGCCATGAAGAATAAATGGATGTGTGTCTTTCATAAACACGGAGGGGATGGTCCAGTTAAATGTTCTCCAAGAGATTTTTTGCACTTGGTAGCTTTCTGATTACCCAAATACAGACTGAAAAAAACCTTGTGAATTATGAGGAATGATAAATTCAAAGGAAATGAAGAAAATCTACATTAATACTGAGTTTAGATCCTCATGGAAAATACAGGATATTTTGCTTTACTGCCCTAAAACCGGGTCCTGAGGTACTTGTGAAATAGCGTGCTTTTTGGTGTAATAATTAGAATTATTTTAGTGTAATTATTTTTTCCTTTGGTTGTATCTGATTACCAAAAAAGGTAAAACAACTTAATTCTTGTTATTTTCGTCATAGATGTGAGCATTCTTTACAGAGAGTTTGAGGGTAACTACTAACCACCAACAAGCCTTGCAGAGCTCCCACGGACATAGCCACAGAATCATAACAAGTTGCTGGCTTTTTTTGGGTTGTAATTAGGGTCAGATTTCTGTCAGTTTAACAAAATGGAGCTGCATGTCAGTTGTATCACAGCTAAATTTTGGTGAGAAGATTACATGAGCTCTGTGATTGACATAGTGAAGGGTATGACCTGGAGAATTTGGGACATCACAAAAACCACTTCTTGCTGACAATAACTTGACACCTCCCCCTCTTCTATACACATTTTTGAGCTATGCTCCATCCTACTACTCTGATGCATGTGTCTTGCTTGGGTATGTCTAATCAGAATTTATATGTAATTATTTTTAATTATTAATTTAGAGAGTTATGTAAAGAGTGGGTTTTGTTGGATAAGAAAGGTTATTGGTAGCTGTCAGCAAAGAGTTTTGCTAAATTTGCTATGAATAAAGCCTAGCATAGTCACTTGGCAAGGAATAATGTAAAACAAATGAAAACTCCAAAGATTTTGACTGGAAGCACCAAATTGCCCTTTGCCCAAACAGTCTTTTGCCATTGTATTACACCAGCATTATCATACCTCTTTCTTTTCTTTTGACGTGTTATAAACTATTCACGTTTCTGACTGGCAGTTTAATACCAGCCTTTCACATTGGCTCTACAGCAACTTCACTTGCTCCAAGTTTTTTCCTCCTGCTCCCAACTGCTCATCCTTCAACTTCCCACCTCTCAACTTGCTGGTGTGCACTGTACTTCCTTCTTTCTGTGCTTTTTCTGCCATATCATAGAAACATAGAATTGTTTGGATTGGAA
>NW_010228715.1:0-22915 GCF_000690775.1 Eurypyga helias
CCGGAGTTAAACCACGACAAAGTACACCAGAACAAATGATCCTTTTGTGGAGAAAAAGACACTGGGTATTAGGAGATAAGCTTGATGCTTCCTGTTTTTCAAAGGATGAAAGTGTATAACAAACAGAAAGTAGGTCAGGTTATTAAGGATAACCTAAGAAGTCCAGCATAAATATGTCAGCATTAAATCAGACCAGAAAAGGCACTGGATAGGATGTAACTAGCATGGGATGGTCAGAGAAAAGAAACCATGCTGTACGTACGTCATTAAAACTGAAGGAAACATATGGTTTCCCACTCAATGGAGAAGGATTGCTACTGATAATGGTAATCATGCCAAATTGTTCAATGCTTCTTTTGCTTCAATCGTCAGTAAAAATGTCAGCTGCAAGCAGATCATTATCATAATTGATACCTATGGTTAAAGGGCAAAAATTCAGTGTTGAATAGAGAAAGCAAGCTGGAGAGTTTCAGATGAATTAGATGTTCAGATACGTTGGTCAGATGAACTTCACCCTTGGGTGCTTCAAGAGATGTCTGATAAATACTCAGTAGTTTTCTTTGTGAACTTGTGGAAGATAGCTGAAGTACCCAAAGACTCAATAAAGTCATCCTTTAAAAGGGAGTGGAAGACAGAGTCATGAAACTACAGATCCATTTGTGTAATTGCTAGTCCTAGAGGAAATATGGGAAAGTTACTAAACTGATTACTTGTAAGAACCTATGCCTCATAGTAAGGTAAAACAGGACAAATATTCCAAAACTGTGGTCATGTAAAGGCTCAAGAGTCATCCATTATCAAAAAAGTCTAAGAAATTTAAAATTGGATAGGAAAGGTCTTAAGTTATTTGCTATGTGATAACAGAGCTCCCACTTGGGAACCTAGTGCTTCTATCCAAATCTGTATCTCCACTTAAAACACATTTCTGTATTAGTCAGACAAGACAGAGGTGTGTCCAGTCATGAAGCAGCAGAGAAGGAGAGGACTCTTAGGTTGTAGTAAAAATACTAAGAGTAGCAGGCAGGCAGAAACACATTCTTCATGTACACCATAAATGTACATGATTAAAAACACAGTGGGATAGATGGAAAATCCTAGTGTTCCAAAGAACTGTTGCATACAGCTGTTGGCATATTCAATCTATATTCACACCTCCAGTCTTTGTCATGAGAAAATCATGATGAGACAAATGGGCCATTTCATACATCCCTGAACCTCTTTTACTGTAGGTAAATGTGAAAAGCCCTTACTCTATTAATTCAGCACTGACTTTTAAAAAAACTTCATTTCCACTCTCACATCATCACCTGTATCTCTCTGCTACAGAAGAGCAAGCATACGCACTAAGTGCAATCTCATGATAAGTTTTATTTAGTTCAACAGTACTTTTTTCAGTGTACTGCAGGTCACTTCTGGTCACTTGCAGCTGCCAGATACAAGCAAAGAAAAAGATGTAGGTTATAGCTACTGAACTGTAGCTGAACTGTATGTGAGGAAACAACAAGTGTCATCTGAAAAGGACTGCTAAAGACCTCAGCATATGAACACTATTGCAGCTCTGTGCCAAAAAATAAAAAAGAAAAAATATCTCAGATGTATATAAAAACCAAGAAGGACTATTGATGTGCAAAATACTTCTGCAGAAAACACTGACTACAATGTTCCATATTTAAATATATGTGGGAAGGATGCAGAAAAGCTACACAATTTATTCAACAACTGAAGAAAGCATGCTGTCGGCAAAGTCTTTAAGAGCTCCATCTGTTTCATTTAGAACAAATAAAAACAAGAAGTGACTTGATTACAGTGTATAAGTGTCTTTACAAAGAGAAAATACTTGGGTAGTAAGAGGCTTTTTCATTTTGTGTAGAAAAGGTAATGAGACTCAATAGCTGGAAGTTGAAGACAAAAATTTAAATAAAATATTTAATATAAACTTCTACATGTGATGGTGATTACACTAGGAAAAAAAAAAGTCAGTGAAATTCTGGCTTCTTTTCAAGCATTTAAATCAGGATTGAATGTTTTGGGATTCAATGTGTGCCTTAATCAAAACTAAGTGATTAGGTTCAGTACAAGGTGGTTAATGAGCAACATTAACTGCCTTCTGTTATACAGACCTAATGTAGAGCATACAGCCAGCAATCTACAGGTCGTTAGAAGACTTCCACAGAAAGCTACAGGATAAGTGAATTTATTCTGGGTCTTCCCTGGGAAACCACCAAGACAGTTCTGCAAGCCAGATATATTTCTGTGAGAATAATAGCCCACCCCAATGCATCTGGGCACTGTAGCATCACTGTTATCATGTGGAACGTGCACGTCCTGTCTTTGGAGGTTCTTAGGCAAAGTGGCTGTCAGGTGCTGCTCTGCTGTTACCAGAGCAAACAGTATATGCAATTATGTTTCTTGTCTGACTGCAAAAGTGCCAAGGAAAAAAAAATATTATAGAAGATGTGTGAACAGTTTTAGAAATATTAATCTGCATGTAACACTTTATTTCTCCTGCCTCAAAACTCCTCAGACCTGGGCAATCAGTCTCTGGTCATTCTACAGTTCAAGTGAAGTGAGTTAAGCTATGGGGTGATGTCCCCATTATCACTACTGTAGCCCAATACATATGACATTACCATTGTTAGCATTGCTATGTCCCATGTTTGGTGTCAAGCTAACATCAGAGGCCTCAGAATTTGTCTAGTGGCCAGGTGGATCTTACCTCATTTGTTTTAGTTTTCTTTGATTTCATGCAATTGCATCATGCTATGCTTATTGTTAGTAAGACAGACAGGAAAAACAAGTAGTTACACTGAATAGAATATACTAATTATGACAATAGAGTAAGACTGCCTTGTGATGAAGTACAGTGGAGACAGCAGAGGCTTTGAAGGTGCATTTGTAGGATGGTACTGGAGATTCCAAGGCTATAAACAGCTTGCCTGTTGCCTGTTATTGGTGGTGAAGCAACCATAGAGTTGGGCAAAAACAGTTCCAGAGGTAAAAAATAGAAAAAGAACAAATGCCCAAAGTGTAAAATGCCACAAAAATAGCAAAATCTGTAGTTAAAGGGAGCTGCAGAACTGAGAAAAAGACAAGAGAAAAAAAAAAAGAAATAAATCAAGACAAATAAAAGGGCCAATAAGTGAAGAAGTCAACTCTGTTACTAAAGATGGCACCAAATACGGCTATTACTTACTGTATTCATACTAAACCTGTTAGTGCCATATTTTTATATAATGGCTCTGTCAAAGAAGAGGGTGCCCAATAGTAAATTGCTTCACATGTCAAAAAGATGACCTAGTATATACCGGGAAATATAATTTAGGATTAAAACCCCTGGTACAATGCTAGTTGGTATGGCAAAATCAGTGTTGAATATGAGACTTTGTCTAAGATGAATACCGTGGTAGATCTATTTTAGAAGAGGAACTGTCTTCTATTAAAAAAAAAAAAGGGGAAGATCGTTCTTACATAAGATGCCTCTTACGTTTCTCAAATTCATTAATAGAATATCTGGAAGGGATGGAAAATATGCACTGGGGAAGTTGCCTGGAGGCAGATTTTCTTATGTCAGAGTTCATTCACTGATTGTTAATGTCATAACAGAATATTTAGTCCTAACAGGTTAATTGAGGCAGTTATAATAAGATTCTTGATGCAGTAGGAAATTCTGTCTTGATAGCCACATGTTATTTTTACAGATGCACTCAGATGTAAAAAGTAAAAATTGTGCTCCCAGTGCTGGTAGGCTACTGTTCATGCTATGAAGTTATCCATGACCTTAAATGTTTATATTATAAATACAATAACATAAAAAGAAAAGGAGACAAGAATCACAGAATCTTTTAGATTAAAAAGGACCATTAAGATCATCAAGTTCAACCATTAACCGAACACTGCCAGATCCACCACTAAACCATGTCCCTAAGTGCCTCATCCACATTTTTTTTTTAATACCTCCAGGGATGGTGACTCAATCACTTCCCTAGGCTGACTATTTTCAATGCCTGACAATTCTTTCAGTGAAGAAATTTTTCCTGATATCCAAACTAAACCTCCCCTGGCACAACTTGAGGCCATTTCCTTTTGTCCTATCACTTGTCAGTTGGGAGAAGAGAACAACACCCACCTCTCTGAACTTCTTCTCAAGTAGTTGTAGAGAGTGATCAGGTGTCCCCTGAGTCTCCTCCCAACTAAATAACCACAGTTTCCTCAGTTGCCCCTCACAGGACTTGTTCTTTAGGACTTTCACCAGCTTTGTTGACCTCTGGACATGCTCCAGCACCTCAATGTCCTTCTCGTAGTGAGGGGCCCAAAACTGAACACTTCTGAGGTACAACCTCACCAATGTCCTGTACAGGGGGACAATCACTTCCCTCATCCTTGTGGCCACACTGTTCCTGATGCAGGCCATGAAGCCATTGGCCTTCTTGGCCACCTGGAAACACTGTTGGCTTATATTCATCTGGCTGTTGACCAACACCCGTAGGACCTTTTCTGTTTGACAGCTTTACAGCCACTCGTCCTCAAGCCGTGTTGCCTGGGGATGTTGTGACCCAAGTGTAAGACATGGCACTTGGCCTTGTTGAAGCTCATACAGTTGGACTCAGCCCATTGATCCAAACTGTCAGATCCCTCTGTAGGGCCTTTCTACCCTCTGGCAGATCAACACTCCCACATAATTTTGTGTCATCCACAATCTCACTGAGGGTGCACTTAATCCCCTTGTCTAGATAACTGATGAAAATATTGAACAAAATTAGACCCAGTGCTGAGCCTATGTCCTTCTCGTAGTGAGGGGCCCAAAACTGAACACTTCTGAGGTACAACCTCACCAATGTCCTGTACAGGGGGACAATCACTTCCCTCATCCTTGTGGCCACACTGTTCCTGATGCAGGCCATGAAGCCATTGGCCTTCTTGGCCACCTGGAAACACTGTTGGCTTATATTCATCTGGCTGTTGACCAACACCCGTAGGACCTTTTCTGTTTGACAGCTTTACAGCCACTCGTCCTCAAGCCGTGTTGCCTGGGGATGTTGTGACCCAAGTGTAAGACATGGCACTTGGCCTTGTTGAAGCTCATACAGTTGGACTCAGCCCATTGATCCAAACTGTCAGATCCCTCTGTAGGGCCTTTCTACCCTCTGGCAGATCAACACTCCCACATAATTTTGTGTCATCCACAATCTCACTGAGGGTGCACTTAATCCCCTTGTCTAGATAACTGATGAAAATATTGAACAAAATTAGACCCAGTGCTGAGCCTTGGGGAGCAACCATTTGTGACCTGCAGCCAACTGGATTTAACTCAATTCTCCACAACTCTTTGGGCACCCAAAAGAAGGAGTTTATAAAAAAAAACACACACACAAAAAAAAGCCACAACAACAGACTGAAGAAAAGATTTTGTTTATTTCTCACAGTAACTCTTAACCAGTGCTCTGTGCAGTAACTAAAACCAGCACACTTGGAAGATTAAGAATTTCAACTGTGTTTTCCAGAGACTTCTGCATGTGCTTTAATCACAGTATGAGCTTTTCTAGCATGATAGCTTTTCATTTTTTATTTGATAATAAACTCCCAGCAACCACCATTTTTTAAATTGAAAAACAAGACCATTAATTTTAAACGTTCCAATTTATCTAAAATTACTTAAATATATAGTCATGCCCAGAAAGATATGTATGTTCTACATACATTGTATTATGGATGACAATTGGCATCACTATTGAAAAAAGACGTTATATCTAAAATAAAGGGGATAAACTGAGATACAAAAATAATCTCATAACACCTCCAGTAAAGCAATGATAAAATAAATCCCATATAAACTAATTAAATTCTGGATTGAAGAATTAACTTCTCTTTTTCTCAGATGATTCCCACTGTTACTATTCACCTTGTAATTTAAAGAAATCATGCTTAGTTTTTGCAGATATAAAACTATTGGAGAAATATGCCATTTGATTTCTCTCCAAAAAACCCCAGATTTCACTTATTTTATAGTTGACTTGAAAAAACATTGCTACTGAGCTATAATTGATTTGGTTTTCTTTCACGCAATTCAATAGTTTTTATGTATTAATTTACCAGATTTTTTTTTGTAATGCAATTTGCTGCATGATGAAACTTAAACAGATTTTTCTGCACTCTACTGATCTTTTTTTTCCCACTCAGTGTTCTAACCTGAATTCCTTCCAGGGGAAGCAGGTACACTTACACATTAGACATGATGATAAACATTCTCTAATAACCACAGAAATACATATTAAATACATTTCCACATATGCATACATAATGTATAATTTCCAGCATATTAAATTTACACACCCCACTGTGGAAATCTTGCCCATGGCAGCCTGCCTTCTGGAGTATTTCTGAAAACCAGCAGTTCATCAGTACATTCCCAGCTGAGCAGGGGGAAAGTCAGCCTTTCCCTCTCACACTGCCCTGGGCCTGCTGCTATGGGTGACACCTCTGCTGGCCAGGAGCCAGGGGAACCATCCCGCCCTGTTCACTCTTCAGCTTCTAGGATTGTGTTGGTTTGAAAAATGTTAGTGCTCTGACTAGAGATAAGATACAGGACTGTTGTTTATATGAACTTGGTCATTAGGGGATGTCAGAGAAAAGGTTACCTGGCTTTTGGGCTGCTTCTGTAAGGGCTATTGATGTGGAACAACAGTCTGATGCATGAGACGAAAGTGAGACTGAGTATCTGTGACTGACTGTAAAGATGGATAAGGACCAGTAGATTTCTCAGACCAATTCTTTCCTTTGCATTGCTGAGGACAGGACTGGAGGTAATTAGCACAGAATGGAGGACGGAGTGACTCAATGATTTTAAACTGTGCAGTGTTCCTGACACTAACTAGAAAACATCTGGGTCATCCAAATGCTGCCTAAAATAGAACAGCTTTTGTAGGCTTACTGAAAACAAAGATTAGAAAACCTTTGAAAAAGAACACATAGGAAACGATTTTTGAAAGCACAAAAAAGGTGTCACCTTTTGCCTCATTACGGAGTGAATTGAGCTAGGAGACACCACACATCCTTTTATAATTTGGGTTTTCAAATTTTCAGTGTTGCAGGGACCACTTCTATAGTCACAATAGCTACTACAGGATTCCTAAAGCTTATAGTATGAGATATGCCTGAGGCAGTTATATAGATTTGATCTTCAGAAAGCAAATTAAAAGGCTTGCAAATTCATTTAAGTATTGCTGTGTAAAGCTGAATGACTTTAATAAGTCAACATGTGACTGATGGTAGATTTTGATTGTTGGTTCATACTGCCTCATGAAAATGATAAACATGAACAAGACACAGGCAAAACCTAGCCCAAGGATCATGTTACATAGAGAATTCATATGGACTGTGATAAAAGTGAGGAAGTCAGATTAAGAATCTCATGCATATAAATTACAACAAAATTCAGTACTAAATGCTAAAGTAAAAATCACTTCAGCATCATGTATTTGCTACACAGAGGTCACTCTTGTCACCTTAGTGCACACATGCAGAGTTTTGAAATCCATTTAATTAAAAATATCT
This sequence comes from Eurypyga helias, assembly GCF_000690775.1. Lineage (NCBI taxonomy): Eukaryota > Metazoa > Chordata > Aves > Eurypygiformes > Eurypygidae > Eurypyga > Eurypyga helias. Next base: position 7,552 of record NW_010228715.1, read on the forward strand.
TATAAAATTTGAAATAAGCTAAGGATTTACAATGAACAAAATATGATCATGTCACTTATTCGAGATGAAAAAAATATGCCTTTTCATCCCAGAACACTGACTTACAAAATCCCTGTGTTCCAGTGGCTTACACTGCAAGAGGAAATCCACCCAAATAATGAAAATGGCCAGTAACCAATATGTCATAAAATTGCCTCTTCCTTCTGTATGACTGGTGAATTCCATATCAGCTCACCTGATTGATGCTTTGTTTCAAGGTATGTTACTACTTAAGTTATTAAAGGTGTCTTACTGTTCAAGACTACAATTCCCAGCTTTACCTATCTTCAGGTTCTGATAATGCCCAGAATGAACTAGTCTGGATGTGTTGAGCAAGTCTTTTTCTAATTTTTGAGGCTTCCTAGGTTAACAGACCTGGACTACCTTTACCTATCTCAACTTCGGGATGTTCTTGAAACCCCTATAATTGACAAAATTAAACAAAACATTGTGAGGGAAGGAGGTGGCAGCGCCACACTATGTCCATTTGTCCTATAGCTGTTTACTATGGGATAATTAAAGTGACCCTTTGTATGCTGACTCCCACAAGAGGGCATTTGAAAGCAAGCTTTGATTTGAGAGAGCTTTTTCCTTGCCTTTCTCAGGAGTTGCTTCTCTCCATCTGCCTGTCTTGCTCAGAGTAAAGGAAGTTCCATGCAGCAGGCTGCAAAGCAGCCTGCACTCAGGTCCTCACCTTTTTAACAATAAAATCTGCTCTTGTGGAGCAGGAGCTGCAAGAAGACTCTCCCCTCCTCTCAGGACTCTCAGTTGTTTTGGGTGTTCCTGTCTGGCTTTTCTCAGCAGGAGAGAGCTGCTCCCTCCACCCAGGCCTGCTCCCTGTCATACACAGAGTGCTGCCTTTTCCCAGCTATGCTCCTAGGGAAGGAACAATCTCCACCACCTGTGGAGCGCCACAGCCAAGACCATGTGAACAGCCATCTCCCTCCTGTCCAATGCCGTTCCAGGAGAGAGTTCATGCACAAGGCATGCGACACCAAACCAGAATGATGCCTCCTGGCACAGAACTAGTAAACAGCAAGCAAACAGCTATGCCTAATACAGTTTTTGTACCTGACCAGCTCAGATGACAAAGCTAAAATTTATTTGGAAATGGCTTATAACATGCTAGGAAAAAGACCCAGCATTTAAAAGAACTTGAAAAGAAAAAATCAGCCTATACATTTACTGGACTTACTCAAATTTCACTTCCATGATCAAGTCTCATCAGAAGAATACAATGTCTGCCCTCAGCATGGGGAGGCCTGGCTGTACACTGACCCAGCAGTGCAGGGGCTCAGCTTCACTGTGGCCCGAGCTGGGTGTTGCTGGTTTAACCCCTGCCCTGGGGCCCAGTGACTGCTGCCTTCCCTATCACAGCTTTAGCTCTGGGGAGGGGGTGAAACCCCCTGCTTGTCACTGCCTCTCAAACCACAGACCTTTGTGTGCCTGGGGCTGGGGGCCATTGCCAGACTGCAGCTGGCAGTGCAGAAGGATACAGGCTGGATGAGAAAGTGTATAAAAATAACCCCAACTGGACCCCTGACTAAGGAGGAAGAAACCCCCACTAGGAGCGTCATCTTTCTCTTGGGAAAGTGCTCAAGATGCTAAAGACTAAGGCCTGAACTGCCCCACTCCTTCTGGAGAAGACTGAAACTGTCACCTGTAGACAGAGAGGGACCCTGGGAAGTTGAACACAACGCCAAAGAAAATGAGTAAGTATTAATAAATTTTCTAGTATAAGAATTTTGACTGTGATGTTAATGGTGTTTTTCTATATTTCTTACATAACATGGATTTCTACATTGTTTATCCAGTTAATCTTTAAGCAAACAAAAAAAGATCCTATATATGCACACCATGTTTCTTTTTGTCCTTAAAAATTTTTTTTAGTTTATCACTGTTGTTACAGCAATATCTTCTTGTGGTGTTTACGTATGTAAATGAGTCCTAGAACTCTGAAATACATGGAATATTCTTTTACCACTGTTTGCTTCTCTGAGAAGATAGAAGCTCAAATATTCAGTATTTTCCATCAAAGACTTTTTCTAGGGAGGTTGAAGCAGTTTTGGAAGACCTGGAGAGAGCAGACCTAATGACATCCACAATGGCTGACTGTGCATTTATTATACAAATAGCATGAGCACAGATGAAAATATTCTGTGTAATCAGGAGGATCCTTATTTCCACTTCCACTTCCATTCAGCAGACTGACTGATTTGTTTTCTTGGGGCAACTGCCCTGTATCATACAAAAGCCCATATGAAGTGAGATCAATAGCACACTCATGATGAAAAGTCTCTCACAGAGGAAATGCAGGAGAAAATAAACATTTTCATAACAGACTTTTATGCAGTAATGTGGACTTCTATGACTTCAGTATAGGACTTGATGTATCCATTAAAATCTGCCCATAACTAGCTGGTACCTGTTATACCGAAGACAGATCTTGACTCCTTTTTGTACTGGAACGAACAGATATCTTACTGGCAAACTGTTTGCATCAGTATGAATCTAGGATGAAGTGTTCCTACTAAGGAGAATACACACTGCTCCAGGCTGCCTTGGTTACACCAGTACATTATAGCTCTGCTTCTGAAATGTGAATTCCATCATATCTCAAACTAGTGCAGCTGTATTTTCAAAGGAATAGCATTTCCTGCATTTCTTAGTTCAAACTGACGGTTTGCAACCTATTACAGAAAAGTTAGATATTTTCCATTTTGACCCTTGCAGTATAGCAGTAAGTTTTAAAGCCCCTCCTTTTAAAATTATTGCATTAAAATGCTCCTGTTTACATGACCAAATGCTTTGTAATGACCTGCATTTTCATGATTGACACAAAATAGACATATATTATGCAAACTCACAACAGTAAAGCCAGTTATCAAAGAAAGAAGAAAAGGAGGACATGATCTTGTAGGGAATAAATCACATCTCAGTGTTGTAATGATGAATAATATTAGAACGTGTTGGCATGAATCAAGCAAAATCACAGACGTCTGTGGGAACTGCAACTATTATCACCTTCACAGATTCTAAATCTCCACGTATCATCTTACATTTCTTATGTCCCATCTGCTTATTTTTAACCATTGACAAAATATGTGCTCCTACACTGGATGTCACTGGTGGTATTATCAACCTGAAATGCTCTATTATTTTTCTAACTTAATTTTGACTCTTCATCCTTCACCAGTCTACTTGCTTTTTTAACCTTTCATTTCTGCACGATACATCTCTGTCAGTTTTTTTTACTTTCCTCCCCATTCGTCACCACAGACTTCGAGAGCTCTGTACATATCTGTTTGGCTTTTTACTACAACACCTACTAACTGTGTATGATTGCTGAGACTGACATTGCTTGTCTTCCTGTTACTGTTCATGACTAATGCTGCTCCATCTACTTCTCTGAAATCAGCAGCTGAAAGTCAGTGTGCTCCACTCCCTGACACCACAGCGTATTAGTTGTTAAAATGGCATATTTTTGAGACAGTTTTATTGATTTCCCCATGATCCTGTTAGCTGCTTCTGGCAGAAAGCAAGGCCACGGAGACTACTCCTGATGCAAGAGCTATTTTCTTAAACCTGTTAGACACAAAAATAATTGTGCAATTTGCAAGCTATTTATCATAAGGACCTGATGATATCTTTCTTGAGAACAGAGTGTCCTCTTGCTAAAATTGTACTCTCATTTCTATCTCAATCAAATATGTCTGTGATAAACAGCACCAGCTATAGCTATCATTGCTCACCTGTTTTTCATAGACTAGATGTGGTTTTTAACACATTTTTTTTCCTAGGCAAAGACACTTTGCTTTCCATCAATTAATCAAACAGCATTCATACTGCTTTCAATTTTTAACATATTAGCAGGGAAATTGAAGCAGATTATCGATAACAGAAAACACTGAGTTGAATTTATTTTTAATAATGCTAAACCACTGAACAAAATACAATTAAGAAGAGTGTTTTCTAATTTCTGAAAAGGAAATAAAAATTTTTATCATTTCATGTTTTTTTCTAGGGTTGAAATAAATCTTACCGGTGAATCCTGGAGGACAAACACAACTGTAGTCTGCAATTTGGTCTAAACAAGTTGAATTGCTTTTACAGAAGCCGTAAGTGCACTCATCAAAGTTGATTTCACAGTTCAGACCTTCAAATCCTTGTTTGGAAAAAAACAGAGCACTATGTATTATTCAGCTGTATATCTGCCTTCTTTTCTAAAGCATGCATTTGGGTGCCTTTTTTCTAAAAAATAGATTGGTTTCAATTTACTTTGTAGTAAATTATCTTACAGTCTTATTGAAAGATCATTTTAAAAATTTTTCTCCTCTCTCATTAATAGGAAAATATATTTGACCATCAAATATACTTTAAAGGAGCTAATAATTGAAAGAAGAGATTTAGGATTCAGTACTTTCATTGCTCTAGTTGAACTTTTTTGTTAGCAGAGACTTAAGAATCTATGTATGTTCTGCCAGTTTGAGAACATTGAAGATGAATATAAGTGATGCTGGGATCTGGATATTTGATTATAGTTTTAAAAGTCAACTCTCCAATACTTCTCTATTTTTTCTCTACTTGTTTCTTGTGTCATTGTGACTTTCAATAAACTCAGAAGTCCAACAGTGGATTTTTGTACTTTAAATTGCTGGAGAATATGCACTCCAATATCTGACATTTTATGCTCTTGTAAATGTATTCTAATTCATGGTCATGCTACAAAATGACTATCATTAGTGCTGTCACAGGCCATGGCTGCAGGAAGACCATGACTAATGCTAAGCTATCAGCACCCTCAGTGCAAGGCATATTCCCATAATTTCTCAAACTGACCATGGAACCAATTTCCACTGATCCCTAAGTCATAAAACTTTAGAATTACCCTTAGTTCATTAATAATGTATACATTAACAGCTCTCATTTGCATTTAGAGTTTAATCAGACCCATGTCTCACAGGTAACATGTAAGCCACAGAATTATCAATGTGGATGCCAAAATTTATTTTTCTTTAAGCTGGTCTGGCAGAGGAAACAGCAGAATGATAATTTTCAAGCTTAATTTTCAACTGCCTTCTGATATCTGTTTTGGCTTCTAAGTAAAACTAACTAATGACAGAGGCTGTATTTATGAAAATTATTTGTAGCAATTTCATCTTTCATTATGAGTTTCTGTACTTATCATTACCACTAGAATGCCTGAAATATTGTAAGCTAAGAAATCAACTTACCATGAATACACACGTACAAAGTAGTACTATTTGAAGATTAAAATCAGACAAATAAAAAAAAAGTTTAAAATACAGAAACAAAGTACCAGGTTATAAATCACAAACTTGACTTGACTTTTAACTAAAAACCCAATTCAAAAAACCATACAAATACATCTGAGGAAACACATTTGTGAAAGTATCTCAGAAAGACACTGTAATTTTAACTGTTTTAAAGTATTTTAGTTTTTCTTTTGACTACTGTTTTCTTGAAACAGCTTATTTGTTCATAAAATTCTGATAACACTGAGCAATATGCATTTTTAAAGAAACATCAAAAATTCTGAAAATCACATCATTTTTGTCTGTGAAAATTTTAATGAATTTTTATACTGAAGATATAGTAATTCTTATGGCTATTTTAACTCGCTTGCTATGCTCAGTCTCAAAGTTGCAAGTTAGTACATCAGGATCAAATATTTTTGTTGTATGTTTATTGATTACATATTACATGGATTTAATGTACTGCACGTTTGTGTTTTCTCCATTCCTTCAGACTTTGCTAAAATCATGAGTATTTTTCTGAAAAGTAGCACTTACTGTCTCCATTTTTTATAATTTTTCTTGTTTTATTGGGTGCCTTGGTGGACAAAGATTAAATGAGCCTTCAGAAAAGAGTGAATAACTTTTATAGAAAGGAAATTTTAACAATGGCTTTGAAGACTGTCAGGAAGATATTTTGCAGACTGCAGGCAATTTTGAAAATTGTCAAAGATAATAAAAATAAATTATTTTGAACAACTTACCTTCAGGGCAAAAACAATCATAGCTGTTGACATCATTTTGACAGACAGCACCATTCAAGCAGGGGGCTGAATCACATTTGTTCATTTCTATTTCACAGTACTGGCCTGAAAACCCTGCAAAGGAAACAAGGTAAGCTTTGATTTTCTTCATCTTTATGTGTGCTATTAACATGAAACTTTTATTCCAAATGTTGTTCTGTAGTTAAAACCAAGAGGTGTTGCAATCCATATTGCCCTGAAAAAGGAAGCTGGATGCTGAAACTTCTGTATTTTATTTACAAATAATTAAATTTCACTCATATCTTACTCAATATTTCAAATACATGTCTTTATTGCTTGAATAAAGCAATAAAGAAGAAGTACTTTCAGAAAGTAAGACAACAGTTGTAGCAGCATGCAAACAATATACAGATTTCAGTGTTTTGCTTGTATTAGAGTCACCTTAGTATTTTTATGATACTTTTTAAGACTTTTGCCATCTTAATATCAGAGAATGTACATCAGTTATCGTCTTATCTGTTGTCTGGTGCTTTCTACTGTGGAAAGGAACAGTAAAAAAGTAGATAGTACAAAAACATTGAGGTGTAACAAATGCATGCCGTATGAGTGAGGTCTTCTGCATGTGCAAAGTGCACAGCTTAATTACAGTTGATGAGGATGCTCTACTTGTTGCTAAAAGAAGGAAAGTGGACATCATTAAAACAAAAATCCAAAGACAAGTGTCACTTACAAAAGGAAAGGTTAACTCTATTTTTTAATTTCTTACAGGTACATTGACAGACTGTCTGGGGTGCAGGGCCCAGGAGCTGGCAGCAGTGGGGGCTGCCGGGTGGCCCCTGTGAGGAGAGGCCGGAGCTGCCCGGTGCTGGACACAGCCAGTTCCAGCCAACTCCAACTGACCCACCACGGGGCATGGCTGAGCCCGGCAGCAAAGGTAGTGGTGCCTCAGCAAAGTGTATTTAGGAAAGGGCTGAACACTGCAAAGGTAGAGTGAAGAGTAAGGGGGGATAAAAGAGTGAGAAACCACCCTGTGACCTCCAAGGTCAGAGAAAGGGGAGGAAGTGCTCCAGGCGATGGAACAGCCTGCAGAGGGGACTACACCAGAGCAGATATCTACACTGCTGCCCGTGGAGGACTCCACACTGGAGCAGGTAGATGTGTCCTGGAGGAGCTGTGGCCCATGCAGAACCTACATAGGAGGAGAGGAAAAGTGTGAGGAGGATGGAGAGGTGGAAAGGAGCTGTTAATGGACTCACCACAATCCCCATTCCCCATGCCCTTACACTGCTCAGCGTGGGAAGGAGGTAGAGGGGTTAGGAATGAAAGAGTGAAGTTAAACCTCAGGGAAAAACTGGGGATGGGGGAGGTGTTGCTTCAATTTGTCTTTCCTTCTCACTATGAAATCCTACATTAATTGGGAATAAATTAATTTTCCCCAAGTTGAGTCTATTTTGCCCATTACAGTAACTGGTAAGTGATATCCCTCTTTTGATCTTGAATGGTTAACTTTTGCATCTTTTCTTCTCCCCTCATGCTGGTGAGAAGGTGGAGTGAGACACCAGCCTCGTGGGGGTCTGACAGTCATCCAGGGTCAAACCACCAAACATATATAGCTTTGTTCTATAACAATTCCAAATATCACCACTAATCTTTGCGCAAGTATTAGAAGTTTGATTTGAAGAAAAAAATAAATCCTATGTTCATTGTTACTAAAATTAAAAAAAAATCCATCTATAAAAGTGTTCCTGTTGAATGTTTTCCTTCTATTCCTCTGTTCAATTTATTTTTGCATACCCTGTAAGTATTATTTGAATGGAGAAAAAGCATTTTTTTTTTTTATTATATTCTCAGGACATGAATTACGAAAGATCTATAGTGTAAACAATGTTTTTTTTTATGTAAAGCAAAAAATGCCTAATTATTGTATTTTCATAAAAGAAATATTTTTAAAGCTACCAAATAAAAATAAATCAATAAATTAAAACAATTGTATATGTTAGGAAAGACAAATGGTTTCATATATTTCCTTGCTATTTTTATATCATCCCTCAAACCTTATCTCACTTAGAAAACAAATAGAAAGACCTTCAGAATCATCATGAAATGACAATCGATGACACATTTGTGAATACTAGAAAAAATAATTTAAGTTGATATTTGTGTCAGCAAATTAACAACAAATGCAGATAAATAATGAAGTGTCCCAATGCCATCAATGTGTGAGTTCTTTTCCCTTTTTCTAACAAAATTTACTTATGAATTCTGATATACGATTGGATTCTCACATGACACACAGAGCACAACCTGAACAGAATACAAGAGAAGTCAGTTATCAGACATGCTTTCAAGGAATTTCCTTTTCAGTCTTGTCTTAAACTAGTTAATATATTGATAGCAAAGTGTATAAATCATGCAGATTATGAGGTAAACTATGATTTGTGTTCTTTTTAACAGATGTTATAATCACAGAATCACTAAGGTTGGAAAAGACCTATAAGATCATCTAGTCCAACCATCAATCCAACACTGCCATACTCAATAGACCATGTCCTCAAGTGCCACATCTACACATTCCTTGTACACCTCCAGGGAATATCAACATTGCTAGCCATGCTGATATATTTGGAAATAGGATTACAGGCTGGGGAAAGAATGGATTGAGAGCAGCCCTGAGGACAAGGACTTGGGGGTACTGGTGGATGAAAAGCTGGACATGAGCCGGCAGTGTGCGCTGGCAGCCCAGAAAGCCAACCGTATCCTGGGCTGTATCAGGAGAAGTGTGGCCAGCAGGTTGAAGGAGGAGATTCTCCCCCTCTGCTCTCCTAAGACCCTACCTGGAGTACTGTATGCAGCTCTGAGGCCCCCAGCATAAGAAGGACATGGACCTTTTGGGTTGATTCCAGAGAAAAGCCACGAAGATATCCAGGGGGCTGAAGCACTACTCCCGTGAAAAAAGACTGAGACAACTAATCTTTTTCAGCCTGGAGAAGAGAAGGCTCCGGGGAGGCTTTATTGCAGCCTTCCAGTACCTGAAGGGGCCTAGAAGAAAGCTGGGGGGGACTTTTTACAAGGGCCTGTAGTGACAGACCAAGGGGTAACGGGTTTAAGTTGAAAGGGGGAAGATTTAGATTGGACATCAGGAAGAAATTCTTCAGGAAGAGGGGCTGGTGAGGTACGGGAACAGGTTGCCCAGGGAAGTTGTGGATGCCCCATCCCTGGAAGTGTTCAATGCCATGTTGGATGGGGCATTCAGCAAGCTGTTTTAGTGGAAAGTGTCCCTGCCCATGGCAGGGGGCTTGGAACTAGATGATCTTTAAGGTCCCTTCCAGCTCAAATGATTCTATGATTCTATGATTCTATGATTAGTCCTCACTTTTTGAGAGGGTACATTATTAAACACTAATGAGAAATGTATCATCCAGGAATAGATCTTTGGTTAAGAACATACTATTTTTCCTAAAGGCTTTCTTCATGAAATTAAAGGTGAAACATTTTTTCTATTTGCAGAAGTAATAAAAGAAAATCAGGATATTATAAATTTGACATTATATATTTCATTGTCGAATGACCAGCAGTGCTGTTCAGGTTGAAGCATCGTAAAGTCAAACCAGGAAACTTGATGCTGTCCCTTCCCTATTCATGTTTTGTTACTCTGGTGCATTGTGGAGCTGGTCTCTATAACCTGTGTCATTCACACTTAGTCCTAAGTTTCAATGAGCTGTATTTTCCCACCATTTGGGTATTTGATAACAGACTTCATTTTCCAAAATGTGGAAGCGTCATGGAATTGTTCTACAGCATTCAATTGTGTACTCAATTGAACTAAATTTGTCTGATCTAGCTTTCACTATTGATCTTGTTTCCTCATTAATTGGATATCTTTACTCAAACATACCCTTAATGTTGTTTTCATTTATATGGTGTTTTAAATGTAACCTTTAAGCTCATATTCAAGATCAAAAGTAAACTAAGATCTGAAATATTTGGATGGAACTGTGCTCACAGGAAGAACAAAGCATGGGAACAAGCTAAATATTTCACTAACCCTTCATGCAGGCTCAAATACTCATCTGTGTCCAGTTCATTTCAGTTGAGAATAGGTGAGCTTTCTCACACTGAGCCCACCCTACATACATTGTTTCAATAACAAAATGGCCATCCTTGTTACCTTTTTTTGAAGAAAGATAAAAAAAACCAAACCCAAAAACCCACAAACCTACATCAAGGTATTATGAAATACAGACTGCCGAACTGGAGGGGCTACCAGTGTAGATGCTTGTAACATGAGCTTTTGGACCATAAAATGCTCAAGGTTCCAGCATGAAAAGTGCTGGTCACCTTTTTAATACCCTCCTCACTAACATGCCTATTGGTAAAGATGTCCTTGAACTTCTCTTTCAGATGAACCTGTCCCTCCAGGAGTCTCATTCCTGAAACAGGATCATGGAATCAAAACCCTGTGTGTGACATCACCAGCAGAACCAGGAACCAATATAGCACCATATTTCTGCCTGTGTCTTTGATCTACCACCTGGGATCAAGCATGTTTGCTGTCCCTGTGTGTAGTTATGTTGATCTTGTCACGACTGTCCATGCTTAACTCAAGAAGAAAGTAACTCTGAAAGATTTTGCCAAGGTGACCCTGGGTAAAGTTTTCCTAGGCGCAAGATCTACTGCCCATACATATCAGTAACCTCTGTCCTTATTATTCCTGCAGGTTTTCTTTAAGTTAGTCTTCCTTACCTCAGTTAACTCTTATGGCTTATTTGTAGGGGATGTAGAAAAGAACTGATTTCCCTTCTCTTGTAGCTTTTTACATAATTTCATTTTTTAATATTTGTGTTATGACTGATGTTTCCACTCAGTCTTCTGTTGCTTAAAAAAACCTCCTAAACAAACAAATTATTCCACATTCCTTCATAGGTATTATTCATTAGATATCTGATGAGTCAAGCTCCTGTCTTTCTGTTTCTGTACTTATGTATAAATCACTGTTCTAACTGAGGCTGTAATGTGCAGTGCATCCTTACTTATTACACTTCTCAGAACAATATTTGTTGCATTTTTACTGCTCTGTGATGTTTGTGAATCATGTCTAACTTAAACCACTATGGCTCCCAAATTGCTCTTTGCAGAAATACAATCTAAACAGTGTTTCACAAATTTTACTTGTGCAGTTTATACCTGCATAGATATAATCTTTACACCCATATATATTCTTAGATTTCAGATTCTTAGACCTCCTTGAGAAATTATATCACTCAAAACACAAATATAATTGCAAATTCTTACTGCTTGAAAGAGTCCAACAGATGTTGGATATCTTCTTTGGAATTACTTTTTTCTATAAGAGTATGATCCCACTGACTAATGTTTGTTTTGTGGTCTTCCAGAATATAGAACATTTTTTTGCTGAACTGGGGCTTTGCTAGTCATTGTCCAACTTATGACTGTATATTTGGCAAGTTTGAAGGGTTGTTTTTTGTACATTCTGTACTGAAGTACTTTTCATTTTAAGTACTTTCCATCATTCATCATAACAACTTTGTTTTCTTCCAGAAACAGGACTTTGAATATCAAAAGTAAACTTTTTTATACTGCCAAAATTGGGAACTATATGTCACGTTTGTTGATCTAATTGCCAAGACAATTACTGTTTTAACACTATCGTTGGACATTGTAAAGGAAAGAAAAATAAAATAATCTCAAAATAAACAAATATCCCAGTCCACTTGTAGTCACAAGTGATTTGGTATATAAGCACTAATGTTGGGAATTGCGTGTCTCCAAACAGCTTCTAGTAACGATCACTAGCTGTAAAGAAATTCAGCCGTCAGCAGGTGAGCTATGTGTGTAGTTTATACAAAACCAAAGATTGCTTAGGAAAGTTCCTCAGATATTTTAAGATTACAGGCCACGAACAAGTCTTTACATGAGCAGTAACAACTCTGACATTGTATTTCCTTTCCTGAAGATTGTCTATTTAAAAAAAAAAAAGTAGTTACAGAAGAGCTTGTATATGTTTCAGTTGGGGTAATTTGGCAACAGAGCTCTAGTCTATCCACAACAGTCTGACTATGCTTTTGAGCTAGCTTTGAACTTTGACTTGATGTGGGTGGCACACAGCATAGCTACAGCAGCTCACACCTTTTAATGAGATAGTTGCTTATATGTAGCTCTGAACTTCGACTCGATGTGGATGGCACACAGCATAGCTACAGCAGCTCACACCTCTTAATGAGACCGTTGCTTATATGAGGTGGCTAAGCAAGTGGTAGAATGCAGGCTGAGCTGTACGCTGTGATAACGCTGTTTGCTATCTACCTGGTTTAAAGATGCCATGATCTCATAAACACACATTGTCATGTTTGCTTCCAAGGCTAGTCCTACCCAGTTTGACTCCTCCACTTGGGAATTCAGAACAGGCAGCTTGCCTATTCTGGTTTGTGTCAGCTGATAACCTCATGTCAAAAGAAAGGGGAAATCGTAAGAGAAGAATGAGATGAATTGCTGTTAAAAACGCATTTTGAGAGTCTTAAAAACTAGTACATTTAACAATAATGCACTTTAATATAACTGTTCCACACCATATCCAAATGCAGAACTTCGTATTGCTTTATTCCTAATGATTTTATCATCAGAACAGTACTTTGGGACCAGCTGTACAGTGAGAATGTAAATAAAACCCCCTAAGATGTAAAATGGTAGTGATAGCAATTTTCTGTATGCAGTGACAGGAACGTGCTCAAGTACTCAGCCCACATATGTTATATGCAGTTCTGTATACTAAGAGTTTTGCCGTAAAACAAACAAACAAACAAAACAAGAATTCTAAAATTATAATTGATTCGTAGATTACTAGGTGGGTACTGCGGTTTTAAACTTCCAGTGGAAAAAATGACAAAATGAAATAGGTTTAAAATGGTTTTACTTGAACTGTCTGAATTCGTGATGAGTGAAGACATGTAAAACAATTCTTCGTATTTTAAACACAATCATTTACCAATGTGGTATGAGATTAAACATCATGAAAATTAAAGCGGAGGGGCAAAATGAATTAATATAAATACTTTATCATAAATTCTAGCAAACTATATACAATTATGGAATTATCGTAATTATAATTTTTCTTTAATTGATATAGAATTATTTCTATATCTGGGAGCTTTGAAGAACATATCAGATTCCCAGGGAAGTTATCATTTTTTTTCACAGGACTTATCAAAGTCCCTAATTTAAAAGTTCACATGAGTGGGTTTGGAGGCACATGTAGTGCCAATCGTGACATGCTAAAACTTAATATATTAAGATTTGCTACAACATTATGTTGATCCTCCAGAAACTGCAAAGCTCTGAGACCAGAGCCTTTCTGAAAGTAATAATGACAAAGTTGTTTCTTTTTTAAGCAGCAAATATGTAACTTCGAGGTTTTGTTAGTTGCACCTGATTGCTCTGCAGATGCACAATCAGATATTCAGGAGTTCTAACAAGATAACTCCTGCCAGCTCTAGCTGATAGGATAAATGTTCAAGAAGAAAGATTGCTAAAGACGGATGGGAACCTTTATTCAAACTTTTTATAGATATAGAGCTTTCTCAGAAACCATTTCAAAAATATTTTCTCGGGACTGGTAGGGAACACATATCCAATGCCTGATTTCTCAAGTCTTTCTTGCTTCATTATAATCATTGATAGGCATAATAAAGCATTTTTTCTTTAGCAAGTTTATGTTCAGTATCTTTTGCATTTCCTTCTTCATTTTCTGTGAAGTTTGGCCTAAATATTAGTTATTTTCCGTATGGTATGCTTTAAATGAGGAGAAATGAAGCTTTTGCCACTTATTCTATTCAAGTTAAATATTATGAATTATTAACTAACAATTGTTATTGTCACAGCTTCTTGCTGCTTTTCTTTCCTGCTAGGAGAAGGTAAGAATTTCCTGATTCTGTAGAGTAAAAGAGGAGGGATGGGAAACAAAGCTGTAATGAAAAGAGATATTCCTTTAATATTGAGAGAGATAAAGAAAATTCTTCAGTATGTTAGCTGCTGTTGTTAGCCACCAAAATGTCAAGTTAACATCACTTTTATTTCTTACAATAAAGAATCTTCATTATTTGGCCTCTTTGAACAATTCTGTATGGAAAAGATGAGAGAACACTACTCTTCTGATAATTTCTCATCCTTCACAGTAACAGTAACCATCTTTTATCCTGTATCCAACAAAGGGGGGTCACCCAATTGAAAGAAAAAGAAATAGATAACCTACATATTAGAAGTGCTCAATAATGGAAGAAAAAAGAAAAGGTATTGAAGATCTCATAACATTTTTCTACAGTGTGGTATTACATGTCAGAAAAAAAAAAAAAGAAAAAAAAGATGTTTTTTTCAGACTAATAAGAGACCCACACAAATCACAGGGGAAGAAAGTCTCACTTTCTCAGACGCCCTAGTTTGGAAAGCAATCTCGTTAAAATGTGATTGACAATTTTCTTCCCTGCAAAGGTATTCTCTACCATCACTTCCAAATAGCTCACAGGAAGACGTAGAGATCAGTTTACCTCCAAAGATTAGGCAGGTGACATATCTTGTTAGGTTTCTTTAACTAAAGACCAAAAAGAAGACTGTCTACTTCCCTCAGAATGGAGAAAATTACAAAGATAATGAAAGAATTAAAAATACCAGTTAGGAAAAAAAAAAATACCAAAACAAACAACCCCCTCCCTCCCTCCCCAAAACCAAACAGAGAATTTCTTGAAATTAAATTGGATATTGGATAGGCATTGGCAAATTTTTGCCAAGAGAAGTTGCTACACTCTTTGTTCTATTTTCAGAACAGTAAGAAATGTCCAAGTATTCAGAGAAGCACAAGAAAAGTAAAATTGAAGAATGGGAGACAGTTAAAGATTCCCTAAAGGTAGATAGAATATGTTCTTATCTTACATTTATATTGTTCAAAGTTATGACCAGGATGACCTTATCCTAATCCCAACACTAGATGTAGTTAAGGAATAATAATAATAATAATAACAACAATAATAATAAATATATAGGAATCTGAATTTAAGACTATAAAAAAAAGAATTACATTAAAAGGGAAAGGAGTTAGAGGAGAAAAAGGGGAAAGAGCTTGAAAGTGAGGTTAATTTTGAAAACAAGAAATGGAAATCCAATAATTTTATAAAAGAGGTATATTTACTTGGATTACTAAAGCATTAAAAAAGGAAAGAAACAGAATAGAAATTCTCCATCACCAAAGGAATCAAAACAATAAACTAGAAGACCTATCTGTCATGGTTTAACCCCAGT
>NW_010228716.1:0-10345 GCF_000690775.1 Eurypyga helias
TGCTAGCCGGAGTTACACCACGACACCTGATTATACTTTGACCCTCATTTGCACCTCTTTTCCCTTATTTTATCCTCCTAGATCAAACCTGTTTATAAAGCGGTAAAGCAGTTGTTACAATGCTGCGCTAAAAAGTCATTAGTAAGCAGGAGAGAGCATTATGGCCAGGACCATAACGCACTCACGCACGCACAAAACACTGGGCCAAAGAGATGTGACAGCAGATTCTGTTCACATGGTTTCCTAGATGAGGCAACCGGGAGTACCTCAGAGATCAGGGTTATTTAATATTTTCATGAATGACCCCGTGCCAACAACACAACCCATGGATCAGCTGTACTGGTGAAATCTGCTAACAAGGCAAGAGCTGGGGGTTGCTGTCAGTACGGAAGAGGAGAAGGTTGTTACAGTGGAAGTGAATGGCTGTGTCCACTGCGTTAATAAAAGCAGGTAAAATTGTAATTAAAAACCATGTCTGCACACTAATGAATTAGTAGGAGTTTTAACTACAGATGGGAGCTTACGAGTTAGACTCTCGGAGACAGACGTGAGGGTCTGCGAAGGTCATAGGATGATCCCATGGGGCATCTGGATTGATGCAGCTGGGAAAGGGTAGGGTATTGCGAGCACGTATGAGGGATTTCCTGTATCTGTCTCCCAGACCAAATCGCATCTGTGGTATTATTCGTGATACGGGTCACCTGTGCTCAGGAAATGTGAAGCGAAACCATGTGGAGAAACTGTTCAGGACAAGATGGAGCTTGTCCTGTGAAAACTGGTTAAAAAGCATTGTGTTCATTAACCAAAGATGGACAGGGAGGGGATAGTTTTTTTGAAGGGCTTTGGTTCTCTGACTCCCACAGCCTTCCCCATCCATGCTGCTCACATACACGTGGAAAACTGAAGGCGAGGAGGAAGCAGGGCTGCCATGCACTTACCAGCTCCTCCACAAGGCACGGAGAGTGATTGCGGGATCTGGTGTTCAGCCAACAGGTCTGCCATATGCATGATGGATGGTAACATTTTTCACCACTCCAAGGCAGCGGCAAATATTTTTAAGCGTGGTGATCAATTTTGTTCTCTAGCTTCTAATTGAACATCAGTAAATATGTTATTAAGATGCTTGACGGTGTGCTCTTTTGCAATCAAGGCCAAGATGTAGCCAGGTACTCATCTTAATCTCTCCAGACACATTTCTAATGAATTTTTACAGTGTTGAGAGGAAAGGTCCTAGGTCTGAAGTGGGACACCTGGATGATAAAAGGAAATTATAATTAATAATATATTATGTTTATGATGTCAGATTGTCATCTAAAGACAGTGGTAAAACCTTGTAGTATAGGCTACTGCTAGGATCCTATTAATAAAATTGCTTACTTTAACTCACTCCTAAGGCGTGAGGTAGGATGTTCTTTTGTTGACAGTGCTTTCTCTTGAATATTTATATTTAACTCCATATTTATGGTTTATCAAGAAACCACCCAATACTGAGTGAAACTGTATTTTGGAATAACTCCATTGTATTGCAGTATTTTTGTTACCATTCTGTCCTGTGAAGATACGGATAAACTTCCTTTCTACTTACCAGAAATATGGCACAGGGTCAAGGCTCTATACCCATTGCAGAGCAGAACTGGGGAAGAAAGCTATACCTACGTCAGATCAGTACACTGTCTCCTTGACTACTCAGGCCTCTCGTTCTTTGAGTAATCAATCCACACTTCTACAATGAAGATTTTCTGTTTTCTACTGGGCTGGAGGAACTTTTTTACTCCATTTTTTTTGAGTAAAATTTACAAATATTATTAAAAAGGTCTGCTGAGTTCTACCGAATAGGAAAGCAAATCACAGCATCATATGCTATGGAAATGTATTCTTAATTCTCATTTAAATTCACATTTCTAGTCAACTTAATTTTATCATGGAAGTGTTTTGTTTTCCTTTGACCCCTAGATTTTCTTATTATTTTTGAACCATTGAAACAAGAAGAATGGAATCTCAGCCTCATTGCAGTGCTGGAAAATGTGCAGAGAGCTACACTGAAATGAGGGCCCAAGGTGTGCAAAACTCAAATGAAACCTGTTTGGGTAGTGTAGTTGGCTTTGAGCAGTCTTCTCACCATTTAAGTTCAGAAAACTACATCTAGGAAAAACGAAATCAATTTGTCACCTTGTGCAGTGAAACCACAAAGGGTTTGAGTAATAATAAAAAAAGACTGAATTATGAATTTTAGTGGTCTGCCTCTGTTTTTTCACTTCTGTACTTACCACCATTGTTACTTGACTCTTAGATGTGTGAAAGCTTATGTATGTTTTAGTTTGGGGGGTTATGGCATCGCTTCTGGGAGAAAAAAAAGGTGCAACAATTTTGCAGACTATTATCTACTATTTCACAAACTCCAGATAGGTCCTTAACAGCAGACCTGCGTTAGAAGACATAAAAATTGATTGCCTTAAGGTATTTTATGAGAAAAGCCTGAAGCGACATATGATGGACTAATTTTCAGTAAAACATTATTATCAGATATGAAGTGAATTTTCCATTAATTAATTACTACAGTCTTTGGACATTCATACTTGACCTATGGATTATTTTTTTATTATTATTGTTATTTTTTAGGAGACAGCAGAATGTGAAACCTTTATTATTGTAATAGCATTGCAAAAAAATAAAAGGATCCAGTTAAGCAACTGCAATCAAGGTGATAATACGACAAGTCTCTGAGCAGCATATACCCAGAAGAGCTCTGCCGTAAGCCCAGGCAGAGGTCAAACGCACAAAAGCAGCTGTTGAACTGAAGCATGTGGACCTCCTAAGAAACTGGGATTCTTGTGGGATTCCTACCTATGCCATGGCCCTTCTGCTTGCAGAGGGCTCTTGGAGAAGTTGTCTGCTGTCATCCAGCAGGCCAGCAGCAGGCTGGGACTCATGTGCCTGGAGCGTGGTCCTGCCCAACTGGGAGCAGATGGAATGCCTGGCCCTTTTGCCCAGGTGAAGGTGGGTGAGTGTGACACCGCTTAACTGGCTGTGGTGCAAGCTGAAAGAAAAATACTTGCCATGTCCCTGGTCTGTCAGGAGCCTAATGAAACTCCCACTGCCAACTGCAAAATCTGGAGGCCTTATTTGAAGGGTGACACTTTTTAACCTTGGGGCATGGTCATAGAGATAAAAGCAGAGGGTGGCAGAGTATAGTAATCTTCAGGACGCGTGGCATCATTATCCTCAGACGCTGCACAAGCCTGGTACAATAGCTCTTACTGCATCGTGTCTGAACTTGAAATTTAGGGCAGATAAACGTTTTCAAAATTGCCTGAACATCATAGCATTTTATAAAGGTATAATTTTCAGCTCTTCCATGAACTACTTTTTGGGCAAGTCAGTAGTTCACTTTCCCCTGATTTATTTGTCTGTGTCACAGGGATACCTGTATTTGTCTGTTAGTGTGAAATGCTGGAGGGTCCTGCAATTTCTGTAGTTTCATATTGCAGTTTATCTTGATGGGGAAGAGTATCCCTAGATTACAATATATTAATTTCCTTCCTGGAGCAGGAGGTGTTCAGGAAATAACAGCCCATTCCTAATCAGGCAGGGAAATGAGGGCAGCATCTTATCCAAAATGCGACAAAATATATGAAATTTTAACATAAGATGCACACAGAAGTGTGTTGACTTTGCTGTTTGGATGACAAGAAAATATGAAAACTGATAATATTATTTGAATCAATGTATATAAAATTCTATTTTGTATTAAACAAGCCCCACTGGGTAGGGGTAGCTGGGATTTAAGAAGAGGCCAAGGCCGCCTAGCACCAGGACTTATCTGCTGGGCGTCGCTCCAAGACCATTCAGTTAAACTCTTTCCATTTCCAATGACCTTTTCTGAAACCAGGTCTCAGCTGGCACAGCCAGGGACCAGACTAACTTAGCCATCCTTCACACTCCCCCACACCTGGATTGGCAAATGCAACATATCAGTTAAATGTTTTTTTAAATGAATAGCCTAGCAGTAAGAATTACCTCCCATACTAACCACGGCCTGTTGGAAATGCCAACAGACACCTCCTTGTTTGGAGCGATCGTTCTCCTCTGAGTGTTACTCTCAGTTTTATTTAGGCATTTTTCCAAGGCTATGGCTACTGCTAAAAGTTGTGCCTACAGATTCGTTAGCAAAAAACTTTGGATCCACCTCACCCATCTCTAAACACCCACAGTGCATGCCCCTTCTTCTCTGAAGTCCCCTTATATTTGTGAGAGAGAAATAAGTACCAGGGCATCTCAGTCTGAACTAGGGATCTGAAGTACGTCATGGGAGTTGCACTCCAGGAAGTCCATTTTTTCCCATTGTCTAAGGGGAGGCTACACAAATTGTTGGGATTGCAAGTGTTTGGATGTGATACATCACAGGAAGGGGTTTTTTTTTTTTCATTTGATGGTTAAAATTCTGCCTCATTTGCACCCATTCTTTCTCACTAATAACAGTAGAGCTGCAGAAGCATACTTAAAGACAAGTTGTTGTCCATTATCTCGGTATGTTAATGAACTCTGGGGTTTTTTCTGTATTTCGTGCCAAAAAAGCTGGGTATGGGGACGAATACAAAAGTATCTTGTTCATCAGATTTGCCTTCTGCTCCAGGATACAAGGAGGCTTTCACTGCGTGCAGAACATATTTTATTCATTTCATAGATTTTGTTTTGCATGTGATACAAGTATTTGTTTTGCTGGATTCTCAAAACTTCTGGAGAAAAAAAAAAAAGAAATGTTGCCACATAAATGTCTTTCCAGAAAACAAGCAAACAAACCAAAGAGCCAAGATCTCCAGCTCGGCGCCACTCAGCTGACATCAGCCACTTTGCACGAGGAGCCTGGGCCTGCTGTAGCTGTATCGCTACAGATGACAAGCAAAGGCAAGAGATGACAAGCAAAGGCAAGACTTCCACTGACCAGGGTTTTGTCCGAAAAGGACATCTGCTTTCTGTACACAGACTGGGACGGGGCAAGTTTTAGTTCCTGGTGACACCTATGAAACACACTTGAGGTGCAAGAAAACAGAGTAAATTTGGAAGAAACAAGAAAAAGAGGAAAGCAGGGAGTATTAACTCCAAATGAACAGGACAGTCCTTAGGAGGATAATTTTCCCCATTTAAATCTGGTGCCCATATTAAAATTTGTCCCATCAGCACGTGCATGACTGATACTTACTCAGCTGACAGTGCAAAGCAACAGTGACCCTGGCACCAATGCCGAGGCAATATTTACAAAAGGATGAACTATTTTCGAACAATGTCTCCAATGTACTAAGCACAAACAGGCTTTTCTTCAACATCAGGCATGCATGTTGTCTCGTTCCAACGATTTTGTTCATGTACAAATGTATTCATTGTGGACAATGCAAGGAAAATGTCATTCTCTATTTATATCCCAGTTTCCCTTTGTCCTCTTTACAGTATCTTGGGGCAGTGATGCAGAGCAGTCTTGCTCTAAACTCATGCTATTTCCCTACCCATCTTCTTCCAAAGCTCTCGCCATCGTGGAGCCGCGGAGAGTTAAAAGGTTCCCTACAGCAGATTTCTTTTTTGAGACACAAAGATCGGTCTCTCTCCCTCCACTTCCCAGCAGAGAAGATCTAAGTCCTGCCTGTTGCTCCATCACTCAGAGTACATAATGGTCTTGG
The DNA here is from genome assembly GCF_000690775.1 of Eurypyga helias. Classification (NCBI taxonomy): domain Eukaryota; kingdom Metazoa; phylum Chordata; class Aves; order Eurypygiformes; family Eurypygidae; genus Eurypyga; species Eurypyga helias. Next base: position 5,673 of record NW_010228716.1, read on the forward strand.
CAGCGGAGGATGTGATGGTAGCAGTGTTTTGAGCAGTGTAAGTGGATGCACCTGGCACATCAGCATGAATAGGCAATGTTAAGGCAATTCTCTCCCAGTAATGTATGAAACCATCCACTTCATGAACAGCCTCTCTGTGATAAAGGCTGCCTTTTTGTTGACTTGGATAAGTTCCCCAGTATGGTCAAAACAGAATAATGGAGGACTTTGAAAGAAGGGCCCTTGCATGGAAAATAATTAATCTAGCAGTGGAGGAGCAGGGAGAACGATTTAGTGACACTTGAAAACAAAAAAACAACCTCCCAAGTCTTAGGACTGAACTAAAAGCATGGGTTCAGGCTCGCGCTGTGTTTTCATCGTAGAAGCAATCATCTCTCCTGAAAGCATCATACTTGGGCAGGTTGGCCACCCTTTCGGGCAGAAATTAAGAAAGTTATTTTAAGTGACATTTTAGGGAAACGGTATTTTGCCTTTCCAATATAGTCTGATTTTCTCCAAGGTGGAAATTTCCACTGCTCTCAAGAGCAGCATTCCACTCTGATAAGCTTCAGTTTATTGGTAAACTGATAAGCATTGTTTTATTAAATTTCAGTACATCTTAAAAAAAATCAATTGATAAAGCTCCTTATTTCTACAATTAAAAACACTGTAAATTGGAAGCTCAAACTTCTAAGCAGAATTCGCCCTTAATAGATTTCTGCAATCTTTCCAACTATGTGTATACAAAGAAAATGTTCATACATACCTCAGATGCAACAGTGAAATGAATATAACACACTCCACATGTCTAAGAAATTGAAAAACACGCATTTCTGAAGAAAGAATATGTGACTGTTTTCCAGTGTGAGACTCCTGAGGCATGTACACTCACTTGAATGGATCTCCCAGTAAAGAACACCCTTTATACACAGGATTCACATCCAATTCACTGTCAAGCGCCAAAACATTCACTGATGCTTTTAGACTTTCAAGCATTCACTCTTTTTTTCCCCAGATAAAATATTTCAGTCAGGTTGAAGCCATTTTGTTCACTGAAAGAAAAAGTTTGAAACTTAATGAATATTACCAAATGAAAAAATTTTAACCACATAATGCATTTTAAATGAAGGTTATATATAACACCAAATAAATGAACTCTTCCTGTAATTCGTACTTCTACTAATGCATGATTTCATATGCTTTAGCACATAAAAGATTAGATAGCTTTAAAATGAGAGCAGTCAAACTTTTAGCACAGCATGAGATGAAGATAAGAAGTATTCAGTCACTGGAAACATCTTTCCTTCATCACCGTCTTTCTCATCCTTAAGGAATTCTAAAATTGCAATTGAGTAATTCTTAACTACTGGACAAAAATAACTTGTATTAGCTGGAAAACATTTTAAGATCTTCCAACTTTATGGTATAGAGATAAACTGTCATGTGACGGCATGCCTTATCATTCCCATGAACTGAAGTTTGACAAAGGTTGGTAATTCTGACACTTGGAGAGATGATTAAACTCCCTAAATGATTGAAAACTATGCATATCCCTCTAGATTAAATGAAGATTAAATGATCATCTATTATGGATGTATGCAATATATATGATTTCAACTGTTAGCTGGCAGCAATCACTCTCTTTTTTCATTAAATTTTTAGAAAGTAGCATCTCCCAAAGTTAATGCTTGCGTCTCCAAACAAGAATAGTATTGAAAATCAAATAATATGTTTGTAATCTATTTTTGAGTTTGGGTTTTTTTTTTCCCAAAAAAAATTCCTAACGTTGCTTCATTACCATATTGAAAACAGATAAACAACTGATTAGTCCCCTTTCAGATAACGAAAAACCTTTGGAAGTGTTTTAATATGATTTAAGTTTCTAGTGAACAGTGGGGAAAATACGCTTCTTTCAGCTTTTTTCATTTTTTTTAGAACTGTTTTCTCAATTTACAAAGAGCTTCACTATGTACGTGTCAATACAGAAGACCTTTTCTGCCAAAACACGTAATTTTATCTAAGAGCAAGTCTTGGAAAAAGCTCCTTAGCAAGATCTTTTAATCAGAAAATATATAATGAATTATTGCAACTAAAGACACCTTATGCTTTTGTTGGTTCTGCAGCAGTATTACTGGGTTGGTGTTTGTTTTTTGGTTTTTTGGGGTTTTTTTGTAATTTCACATTTCTTAGCAACAAAAAAGTTTAACTTCTGTTGTTGGAAGCTATGCTAGGATTATTTTCACAATCTGCTCAATTTGTCTGCTCTTACATCTGACAATCCACTATAAGCAATTGAGAAACATTTTCTGCACAAGCTGCATTAAGCCTCATGGCAATTACTGCTATCTTGGCTGATCCATTCAAAACCATTTCTCCACTTAATCCAAAAAACCTAAAGCTCTTTCTTTTCAGGCTGCATATCTTGCCTCGTGGAAGGCGTGTTACCACTATAGTCATGGTCAGAAACCACGTGCAGGTGGAATGTGGTCGCTTAAAGTTACACTCAATGGTAGGTTAAAACCACTCTGATTATTCCCACTCTCTGCTGGGTCAATAGACCCCTGGATACTGTACTAGACCCACAAGCAGTACTGAGCCTATTATAAAAGTGTGTGCTCACTCTTTTTGCATTTTAAAATTTTGTGTATGAGATGTTCCTAACTGCAGTTCTTCTAGTGTCACCACCTCTAGTACAGGCACATATATAAAATGTATCTTTTTATGTTTTGGTGATCATTCAGTAGCAAAAAAATTTAGGATTTGTTGGGTTTAAAGGTACCATATGGATGTAATGCCTGAAATAAGAAGAGAGTTTGGGAAATAAGACAGATTTCAGCAGAGATGGCTGAGGTTCAGCATCTGAGAAAACCTTCTGGGAGAGTGAATACTTAACACTTTTCATAGTACTTGTGAGATCTTTGTTTTACTCTGGACAGATTCAGTAATTTTCAGGCTTTAGTGTCAGTTTAGTGTCTGCATTGGTGGCTCAAACCCAGAGCCCTGCCTGTTATTTCTACTTTGGACAGGGTGCATCTCCATGTAACACAGATAGCCAGCGCTTGGGAGACTCATTTGCCACATCCACCCTGCACGGACTGTGGGCTGTCAACACGTGCTCTGTCCTCTTGCTGCCCTTCCAGTCCTGTGCAGGGCAGAGGAGACTTCCCAGCCTTGGTGGATGCAGGCAGCCAGCATGGCAAACACAGTCCCATACACATTTGCCCTATGCCTGTGCTGTCCCTGCCCGTGGCAGTTAAATAAATGGATGTCCTTTATTTTCTGGCTTTCACTGAATTGAAGACATAGCCTACATTTAGCTGTTATATGTATTTCCGTGCAGCACTAGCAGTCGGCATTATGCACGTCGGATGCTGTGATGTGTAATTTTATTATTAAAGCTGGACATTGTGAGAAACAGGAAATTTGAGCTCTTGGTCAGCCAACCATACCCTGGGTTGTATCCAGAGAAGTGTAGCCAGCAGGTCAAGGGAGGGGATTCTCCCCCTCTACTCTGCCCTCGTGAGACCCCACCTGCAGTTCTTCATCCAGCTCTGGGCCCCTCAATATATGAAAAGACATCAAATGGTTGGGGCAAGTCCAGAGGAGGCCACAAAGATGCTCAGAGGGCTGGAGCACCTCTGCTATGGGGACAGGCTGAGAGAGTTGGGCTTGTTCAGCCTGGAGAAGAGAAGGCTCCGGGGAGACCTTCTAGCACCTTCCAGTACCTGAAGGGGCTACAAGGAAGCTGGGGGGGGCTTTTTACAAGGGCCTGGAGTGACAGGACAAGGGGTAACGGGTTTCAATTGAAAGTGGGGAGGTTTAGATTGGATATCAGGAAGAAATTCTTCACAGAGAGGGTGGTGAGGGACTGGAACAGGTTGCCCAGAGAAGCTGTGGATGCCCCATCCCTGGAAGTGTTCAAGGCCAGGCTGGATGAGGCTTTGAGCAACCTGGTCTAGTGGAAGGTGTCCCTGCCCATGGCAGGGGGGTTGGAACTAGATGATCTTTAAGGTCCCTTCCAACCCAAACCGTTCTGTGATTCTATGATCCTATTATGTGCTGCTGTGGAAGGGGTGCAAACTCCTGTAATACAAATAAAGTAGCTATTTTTACTGGGGCAATGAAGTGCAAACATTTGTTATTTATTTCATAGTTCAACTTGCATTTTATACTCCAAAGTTAGCAGATTTCTTCAGACAACCACAATGATTTTGCCAGAAAGAAATCTGCTGTCTGAGCTGTCTGGCTCTACAGATAAATGCTGCACAACTGACTTCTCCATTCATAAACTGAAGGTTTTCTTCTGCAGCTATAAGCATGAGAAGTGTTGTTTAGGATCTGTGGAAGAGGCTACATGATGCCAACAAGTTCCATAGCTCAGTGACCGAGGAGCTGGGAAGCTCCTGACCAGTCTGGCTCTGCATGTGAGTTAGTTGCCTGCATACCACCGTCCCACCACTCAACAAGAACTGCATCTTCTTGGGCTTTTATCACCCTGACACACATTCAGAGACTTGGGATAAACATTTCTTAGACACAGGGGGACTGAGAGACAGGACTGGACAGACCTCAGTCCTCAAACCCTTTGGGAGCCTGCTCCTGCGGCTGAACGGAAACATTGCACCCTAGTTCTAGTCTGGTAGAAGCTGAATAGCATCACTGACCTACTGCTCAAGCCTTCAAGTGAACACTCC
>NW_010228716.1:10376-15280 GCF_000690775.1 Eurypyga helias
TAAGAAGGTGCTGGGTGAATTTCAAGTTTTACTTACATCTGAGAAGCCAATAAAAAAGAGTGGGGTTCAGTTTTCATTTCAGTTTTAAGTGAAACTTCAGGCACCAGACAGTTTGTAAGCAGTAATATACAAATAGCTAGAAGGGAGAAGAAAATGCTGGTACAAATTTTGGCAGCTGATATTTTTCAGAAATTTGGCAGCCGTCTTCAATATTACCATCTAGTGTGGCTCTAAGGGAGTTAATGGACCTAACCTCTTTCACCACGACTGGAATATCCACACAGCTAAAAGGTGGTCAAATGTCACCATGCTGATCACTGTTTTTTCCTGTAGCCAATTGCTCTTCCTAATGTGGAGTATCATTTGTTGATTAAGTTGCTGTCTATATCTATGTATTCCTAGGAAATCAAGCCTCTAGTTCCTAACTGTGACAGGTCACTGAAAGGTGGCTTTCATGTACTCGAGTTCTTCACGCCTTCTAGGTCAGGCAGCCTTGATGCTCATCCTTGTGCAAAAGCTTTTGTAGGATGTTTTACTTCACTCCTTAGACAGTGGCATTGAATTTGATAGCAAAGCCACTTCCACCTTCTTTATATCAGTAACTACATAAAGGTAGGTTAGAACACATGGTTTTAATTTAGCCTTTAGTGGTTTTATTTGGCAGGGGAAAAAAAACCTGCAGAGCACTAACCTTGAATTAGAAGCTGACCTCCGAATCAGTCAGCCTTTTTCTTGTAAATGCATTTTGTAGAGTATAAACATGAACCATCTATTTACATAACGTCAGTGACAGCTAAATGATTTCTTACAAGCATTAATGCTGGAAATCCCAAACACTCCTTCCTTGCTGGAGAATGGTTTATAACTCCTGAGAATAACCTCTCCACAAAGTAACTGCAAACAGAAAAGGCTCATCATTTTCCAACCGAATTTAGGATTTCTCTAGTGTTTCACTAAGAAACCCTCCTACAATTACTGGATAATAATGATAAGATACTGTTAAATGAAACGCAGGTCACCTCCCAGGGTGCACATGGGAAGTTCTGGCTGTGATGGTGGTGTTCCAGCCTGCTCTGGTACCACGATGGCTTTATCCACTGTGCTATGGGAGACACTATGGAAAAGCAAAGAGCAGCCTGCATCCAGCTTGGTACTGGGGAGCCCTGGTGCCTACTGGTGATGGTCCTGAGGGATGTCCATCAACACAGCCCCGTGGTACGCCTTAAGTTTCTCCACCTCTCACGTTCCTGATCTGCCAGGAAGCTAAGGGCAGCGAGGAGCAAGGGCTTTCAGTCCTTCTGAAGCAGAGATCAACCAAGGGAGCCTCCAGCAGGTCCACAGCCCTGCTCTGCTTGCCCAGCTGGAGCGGCACAAGAATCATAGAATCACAGAGTGGTTTGGGTTGGAAGGGACCTTAAAGACCATCTAGTTCCAACCCCCTGCCATGGGCAGGGACACCTTCCACTAGACCAGGTTGCTCAACGCCTCATCCAGCCTGGCCCTGAACACTTCCAAGCTGCACAGCAGGCTGGTGGGCCCTGCTGCCTCTGGTACACGTGTGCAAGCACCGTGTCCTAACCGAGCTCGCTGCCATGTCTGAAAGGCTTTTAGCTTTTTTCTCATATCCAGGGAAAAATGAAAGCCATGGAGCGCCACCAAGCTTTTGAAGTGCCTGCATTTCTTTGGCTGTGAGCTTTATTATTTTTAAGAATAAAATTCGATAAAATGGACATATTAAGTACAATGAAAAACAAGTCTGAAAAAGATTCAAAGCATTTGTGTGGAATATTCTGCTGGCCACAGGGGCATTTAACACATTTTCAGAGGCAGAAAAGTAACTTAGTTCATTTTAGTTTATTTTTGTCCACTTCAAAGAGAGAATATTTTGTGGGTGTTGTAGCTTTTGGTTTTTATTGTTGAATAAGCAGCAGAACTTCCTTTCTTTTTTTTTTTGCAACTGTATTTTCAGAAGGTAATATTTTTTTATTATTGCAATAAGAGTACATACCGTAGCACAGCACTTCTACCCTGCTCCGCATTTATTGGCATGCCCTGCCGTAATATGCCATAATAAGTCTCTAAATTAAGATGGTATTTTTCATGCTTCCAGCAACAGCAGCAAAGTACTCTGCTCTTTGCTGTGTGTTGTTATTATTAGCTCCCCCATGATCGAATTCCAGCCTGGGGCACTGGTTGTGTGATGGGGCCGAGCTCTGATGGCAGGTTTCAGCCCTTGTTTTGTCTGCCTGTGTTTGCCCTACCTAATTCACAATAGGAAACGCAAAGACTGGGCTGAACAAAGGGAAGTGCACAGCCATTTTAACGATCCTTGAATTATGGCTGATGACTTGTCCCCAAACCAAAGTGGGATCTGTTTAAAATACAGGGAGGGAAGAACTTCTACTCCAGGCAGAAGTTTATCAGTCCCAGCCCCAGCCCCACTAAGTGGTAATAAGAAACAAAGCATCTGAAGGCTTTGTAGATAACCAGCAGCAGATGCTTTCCACTGTCCAGCACTGCTTTGCTCGCTGGCACCCTCCACGGGAGCACCATGAGCCATTTCTGCTGGAAGGCTTTTGGGGGGCAGCCTGCAAGGGGCATGGACGATGTTTCTTTGTTCTTCAGTGTTGACGAACGCTCAGTCCAGAGCGACCCTGCTGCCGTCTTGGGCAGTGCGGAGCCTTTCCCAAAGGTTTGGAACAATACTGTCACTTACCACGAATAAAATAAGGCAAACATCTTCCCCTCTCATCGCTAGGAGGGTGTTGGTGAGTCCCAGCTGAGGGTGTGACCCATTCCCCCTGACCAACGACCAGAGAAATCCACCAATGGCCATGACTCGTATGGAGAGGACAGGAGCATCGACTCCTGCAGGTCTGTCTCCTGCCTCTTCAAGAGGGCTGGTGCTGACAAAGCTTGTCCTTTCTCAGGTCTCCTTCCTCTGCTGGTCTCCACTGTGCTGCAGAAAGACTGTCCTGTAAATAAACCAGGTCCCTCCAGGGCCAGAAGCCATGCCGAGGGGTCATGGGCATTCACTACGCTCGTTGATATTGATTTTGCTCATTTTACTTGTGATCAGATATGAAAGCAGTGTCACTTCACAGGTGGAAAAGGCAATTCTGCCGCCTCACTCACTGTAGGATGACTTTCTGGGAATGTAGTGCTCTGAGGCTGAGGCTTGTGTCCTTCTGAGGCAGGAGAAGATTGCTGATCTCCACCGAATCAAGTAGAAGTTCCTGGGCCCCCTTCTGAAATCCCTGGTCCTCGGCTTGGACACACCTGGGAAATAAAGTATTGCTGCCTATGTCTCTTCAGCCTGCTGCTCTTGAGCTACGCAAGGAGGCTTGCTGGTTGCATACTCCCCTTCTGCTCAAAGAGCTCTTTTTCCAAAGAAAAAAAGACTTGAATGGAAATTTTAATGTGATTAAAACATGGTCCTCTGGAAGAAGCCTTTGCCTGGCCCATCAAGAACACATCTGTTCCAGGATAAATTACAGATCACAGAAAAAAAACCCAAAACTTTTCTAGGTGGTGAGTGACATAAACAAACAACAGGAAAAGTTCTTGTCCTTTGCTTGGCTTGCTTTGTGTCCAAAACTGAAGTGTTCTGTTTACTCTGGTTTCCAGTGGTAAGACCTCTTGCACCAGCTATGTTCTTACGTAGGAGGACAAAAAGAATCTCTCAAACTCTCTCACCAGCAGATCATTAACACAGAATTTTTGGTAGAGGTTCAGTTTTTCTAAGACAAGAGAGGTGTCATTTCTGTGGTCCACAAAACAAGCCAGAGCATGGCACAGTGGCTTCTGCTGCCACGTTTCTCTCTGCAGCTTCGGAGGGCAATGGTTCCTCCCAGAGACCTCCACAGCCAGTACACAACTGCCACCACGCTGCCCTTCACTTGTCTTTTGCTCCTTCACGTTACAGAGCTTTGAGCTGTCTTCCAGCGCTGTGGTGGACAGCACTGATGGCAACTTAATTATGCTCCTGTTGTCCCTAGAAACCTCCAATTGAGTTCCTCCTGGTGTAGTTTAACATGCCTACTGCCTGCCGAATATTTTTTTTTTTTTAATCCTAAAAGCCTTTCTGTTGCTAGGCGGAAAATTTTCTGCCTTTCAGATATAAAGTGACTAATGGGATACATTTCATAATACATCAGCAAGCATAGTGCTTGTTATTATCATATTTCAGTGCCCGTTAAATATTACCAACCTGCAATGGAAGGATGGGGTAGTATGTAAATTGTACAAAATAAAGAAAGTAGGGGGAATTCTTTGTTCTTTGTTAATCACATTTTATAAGGTTAAGAAGCTTTATTGCATTAGGGAGATGAGGTTAAAATATGTTGGGGTTTTTTAACCAGTGTTTTTCAGGACATGAACAAATGTCCAGTCGCAACCTTTAGGTGTCGGGACTAAGGTGGAATTTAGATGCAGTAAACCTCATCCTGCTCTGATGCATTTCTTCTCTCACGCTTCCATGTTCACAGGCTGGGAGCACATTTTCTCCCATCCTGGCTGCATAGCTGCTGGTTTCTCACCTCTTGCTGCTGCCTCCTCTGGTTCTGTATTAAATAGACAAGACAAAGCATCATCCCATAGAAAAGCAAATGAATGGAGAAGTCCTGTGGACAAAAGGAGGAGTGGACACTGACATTAGACAATATCATAGGATAGCATCGAGTGTACCTCAAGGAAAAAAGCAATGATGCCATTTAAATCAACAAATGTAATTGCAATTTTTGTCCTTTAAGCTTCTCTGTCACTAGAGTCACTATCCCATCTCACAGGTGGGATAGTTCTAGCTGCTGAAAACCCACAGAGTCCATGCTGAGAGGTTCATTTGTGGCTTAAAATACCTTTGATAACATCCTGCACAACACTCGTCTCTAAACTGGAGAGACATG
>NW_010228717.1:0-57321 GCF_000690775.1 Eurypyga helias
ATAAAATAAATAATAATAATAATAACCCTGAGCATGAAACATTGTACATATATGCAAGCCCAGGACTGTTTTCAAGCATGCACTTAGACAGACTAATATATATTAGCCTAGCATAAAGCTGGGCTGAGTGATAGGAAACACATGTTTCTTGGCACTTGTGGTTGCACAATGGTATAAAAAGAGTCCTGACATTCTATAGGTCTCTGGACAATTCTGCTATTGATGTGTTGTGAGTCACTGCAAACAGACCATCGTATGTTTCTGAATCACTTCCTGCCCAAGGGGTTCCTCCACTTCTTCCAGAGATTGTATGCTAGGGAGGAATTCAGTTGGCTAAAGCCCTGGCGACCCATGCTAAATGCTTTCCCTTTCCCTTCCTTGCTGTGCAGCTGAATGACTCAGAGAGGGGATGACACCTTAAACTGATGTCACTATTCCCTTGTTGGGATGGGAAAACCCAATGGGGAGTCCAGAAGGAAACTTAATTTTATGTTTTATTTTAAGGTGATCCCTGTTGTTTCACTTTGATTTATTTTTTGCTGTTGGCATTTTAAGGTTTATAGGGGTTTTGGAGGGGAGGGGGTTGGAAGTTAGAAGCTATGCTGTGAAAAAATAAAGGATGTTTCAGCTATTTTCAATACAATTTCAATGACTCGTCTCTCTGCCCCAAAAGCATTAAAGCCCAGACCACAGAAATGGTTGTTAGATACCTAAGTACCTCTGAGGCCTAATTAACTTTACAATTATTAATGTTTGCAACTGGCTGCATTGAGATTCCTGTAACATTCATAGGTGCTTCTCTTAGAACTGCGCTGTTGGTTTGTTGGTATTCTGATAACACAAGAGACCGTAATCCTAGCAGAAGACAGCAGGTAGACCATTACAAAATTAAAAGTCTCATGTGATTTGGAATGCCCCAATAGTACTGCTTTGCATGAAAAGTAATGTCAATAGACCATTTAATGTATTTTGATGAGGGAAAAAATCTGCATTTAGAGAAAGTTAAATCTTCTCCCACTATTTAAAATGCTCCTGCTTTCATTTGGCATTTCCACTAGAAAATGTGGTCTTGGTGACATTTTTTCACAAAAAGATAAGCCACTGTGAATTGCAGAAACCTTGCATTTCAAGTACATTTGGTTTGTTTTTCCCAAGTTATAATGGCCTGATATGTGTTCTTTTGGCAGATTTGTGATGAAAGTACAATCAGTTTCTGAGTAATTACAAAATTATTTTGACTTCAAGAGATGCTTATCCTGAATGCCAGCTGATGCAGTACTTTCTCACTGAATGGAAGTACACAATATTCCTGAATGAGCTGCGCCTGTTGTTCAGCAATCATTTAGCGCGATCATATCTGGAGGTGGTGTGCTTCACGGCGGCCTGACCTTCTCCTGTCCATCAATGCATAACATGGGCCCGTGATCAAGGCAGTTGCTGCTGCTACTTGCTTTTGGGAAACTTCTTAGAAGTAGTTTTCTACGTGCATCTTTGCCAGCAAATACATAAAATAGAATGCCAGATACATGTATGCAGCACAGTAACTAATATCCTCTGTTTCTGAAGTACCCTGTAGAGTTGCATGGACCTTCCCAAAATCCCCATTAGTGCAAGAACACCAGCACAGTTACTGATCAGCACCTCTGAGTTTGTTCGTTCCTACTGTGCCATAACTTACGACGCAGCTGCCTCAGCCAGATCCGGTCATCCCCTGCTTGAGACTTTACTGAGCAAAATAACTGACCTTGTGATCTTCATCTCTCTGACGCTTCCACAATTTGGAAGTCACCTATGTTTTTAGGGCCCAAATGTCCATTTGTTACGACAACCTCAAGGCTACCGTTTCAGACCTCACTACTGCTTGCAACTGGGTTGGGTTTGGTTTCTTTGTTTTCCTGCTTTGCTTTCATGTAGGAGTGGATGTTTCTAGGACCACAGTTCTAAAGGTTTGTTTTATCTCATCTGTTTCTCTGAGGACATGCCAGGCTTTGGTGTCACCAGTTTCTTACACTGTAGGCATTCTTACTTCTTCAAATTTTTGCTGAAGGAAATCTTCATAGCTGACAAACCACTCATCTGCTGTACAATCCTGTAATCTAACAATGCTAATGCAGGTCACAGTTAACCTCCTTAGTCTTTTCCAGTGGGTGGTTTCTTATTTTGATATTGCTTTCTACCAACCTGTTGTACTGAGTACAAATTTGGACTAGTACTAAAATGTCTCATACTGTGTTTGCCACAGACTGCTTAAACTCAGATCCACTAAACTGTGGTGCTGTGTTAGCTATTAGCGATGCCAGACAGCTAGATCTAGCAAAAATGGATATGATCACCTTCACAACTGTCTAGTAAGGCTGCCTCTGAAACAGACACCTCATCTCTCCAACATAAAGGAATTTCTGCCAGACTACATCAGCTGACCAACCGTTCCCATGCCATGGGAGTTTTCACTTGACTGGCCTGTGCTTTCAGTGTATGTGACAAGCCTTAACAGATTCCCTTTCCCTTGGAAGATAACTTCAAACTCTTTTTCAATTGTTTTGACGTTCTGTTTCTTTGGTGAGTTACCTCTTTAATGAGATGATGAAGGGAGTGGCATGTTTTTATTCGTGGATATTATTTTCCCTTGGTGTGATTATAAATTGTACTTCTTCCAGTTCACTAATTGTCCATGACTTTAGTTACAACTCTAATAGGAATTAGCTCACCACAGTAAGTCCTGAGCTTCACTCATTCATGGACAATTGCCTATGGTTCTGCTTTCCATTCGAACATGCCCATTCCTGGCAATGCTTCAGCTTGCACCAACATCCACATTCAAGGTACAGGCCTTTCATTTGCTTTAGAGATTATAGTGTTTTAATCCTCTGCAACACTGCTCACTGGTCCCATGAAGAGTCATCCAAGGATGTGGTGCTATTGTCCTCTTTGTGCATGGTGGGGAAGCTCTTGGAAAGTGATACAAATTACTGTGATTCTCAAAGGTTTTTCCAAGCACCAGCCATTAACCTGACTTGTGATGTTTGTAGATCTGTGTGCTGCTTTGAGGATGGCAGCTCCATGCTCTATGTAACATTCTGCTGCCTATAGATCATCTAGTTCCACCCCCCCTGCCATGGGCAGGGACATCTTCCACTAGACCAGGTTGCTCAAAGCCTCATCCAGCCTGGCCTTGAACACTTCCAGGGATGGGACATCCACAGCTTCTCTGGGCAACCTGTTCAAGGGCTTCACTAACCTCTCTGGGCAGAATTCCTTCATGATATCCAATCTAAATCTCCCCGCTTTCAACTTAAACTCGTTACCCCTTGTCCTATCACTACAGGCCCTTGTAAAAAGTCCCCCCCAGCTTCCTTGTAGCCCCTTCAGGTATTGGAAGGCTGCAATAAGGTCTCCCCGGAGCCTTCTTTTCTCCAGGCTGAACAAGTCCAACTCTCTCAGCCTGTCCCCATGGCAGAGGTGCTCCAGCCCTCTGAGCATCTTTGTGGCCTCCTCTGGACTCACCCATTGAGGTATCTCATTGAGGGAGTGTGACAGAGCCCTGCTTTATTCAGTTTCTCATTCCCAACTCTTCAGCAGCGAGTAACGTAAACCTGGGCAGAGGAGTAGGATCTATCCAGACCTTAGTTTCAAGTTTTGCTCATAGAAGAAAAGCAGAGTGCAACAGGAGCAGTTTCTCCTGGAAAGGATGCAGTGGCTGAAAGAACAGAGCCACCAGATTGCAGTTAGCCAAGTTTTTGCCTCAGAGTAAAATCTTAGATATAATGCTGGGTGCATTAAATGTTACGAAGATTTTCCTGACATTCCTCACAGACAGATAAAGTGCATAAAATCACCCACTGAAAATCAAAGCAGGGTTTGTGTTGTACTGATAACATATTGTCACAGGAAAAGAGTGGTGTGCCTTTTGGCTCTGTAGACAAAAGCCAGGGGTCTGCCAAATTTTCTAGTATAACTGTGGGAAGAGACCCCAAGTTAGTAAAGCCTGATCTACATACAAAACATACACCAGGCAGACTTGCAGTTGGTCAGTATGTGCTCTAGGCTGACTGGGAGCTACATAAGCCTTCTAGCACAGCACCGAGATAGATCCAGTTGATCTATCTGATAGATCCTCATCCACAGGGGTGCCTCTGGCTCAGTACTCTCTGTTGTCCGGGCTGGTGATGTTATTGTGACCTGGGAGGAGTGTAGCGTGCAGACATGTGGCTGTGCTTGCATCATGCGTCGCAAGACTGCTTACCACAAGAGCTGTTGCCTTTTGACCTCCCCCGTGAATCTGTGCTGGCCAGGGCTGCGTGGCCATCGGCTGGTATGCAGCCCCTGAAAACTAATCTCTTGTTTGCCTGTGCATGCCATTGCCATTGATCAGTTTCCAGCTGGCTTATATTGATTTAGCTTAATTCAATGCAAGTGTTTTGCATGTAGAAAAGGCTCCGTGAATGTTCCCATGAGGTCTAAATCAGTTCCTCTGTCTCTCTTGCTTTTTAAATCCTATTGTCACTCATGTGTAGCTTTCCTACACTCAGTACATGCCTATTCCGGGGGGAAGAAATTGCCAGGAGCTTAATTTTGGAGAGGAATGCTCACCCTGCTGTCTGGGAATGAAGCCTGGCATAGCCAACTTCAAAGACTAGACAGATTTGTTGTTGAGCTTAAAACACATCTTCCCCTTGAGTGGGATTTGCTATTGCATCTCTCTTGCTCTCATCTTCCCTCTCAGTGCTTGGGAGGGCTCAGGTGCTTTGCAGACTCCTTCTGTCTTTGGACCCTTTCAGCGGCACATATTAGGTGTTAGCAAATTCTCAGCTCTGCCTCCTGCCCACTGAACATCATTGAGCTGACTGAGGATGTGGTGGATTTGACAGGATCTGTGCTTAAAGAATCTGAGCCCGGCACTCAGACAGCACAGACCTTAAACAAGGGCTATTTTTAATTCTAATAAACTACCACAGGAGAGAGTTCTTTGCCTTCTTCCTTCCCTTCACATCACAATTTTAGTCCTAATGAAGGGCTTCACACCAGATATAATATAGGGATGAACTATTTTTCTTGTGTGCCTGTTGTTTTTCTGACAGACATATGTGTTTGTTTATTTTTAGATTTTAGAATGCAATTATCATGTTCTCTGAAGTACACATGTAAAATTAAAAACATGTTGAGTCAACTTGCTGCTTAATTTATGTTAATTAAACAATTCAATGGGAAGGATGTTCTTGGTTAGGTTGCTTCAATGGGATCTGGATTTTATTCTTGGCTCTGCCATAGATTGCCTGTTTGATTCATGGCAAGTGAATGAAATCTTAATATCCTAGTGTTCTTCATTCCCCAGATGAAGATAATTCTTCTTCAGCTTTTCTATTTTGACTGCAAATGCTTGAAACAGGATTTATTTTTCACCGCATTCAGCACAGTATACTCCAAGTTTAGCTTACATATATATTGATAATAGGTCATATTGTCTCCAAGAAAAAAACACCTCTGCAAGTCCTTCCCAATGCATGGATTTGCAAACAAATACACTTTCCACCACACCCAGAGCTCTGTCAGATCATGCACAAAACTGAGTTTTCATCAGTGGAAATATGCTGATCTCAGGTTTCCAAACCCTGGGCTTTTATTGTGGAAGTCAAAAACTCATCTTCAAGAGGAGCTTAGTTCTTTCATTGCATCCTTAAACTTCATCTAAGCTAAGGAGTGTGTGAAAACTCATCAGGAGTTTTACTACAGATCAGGTCCAGGCCTGTGGGTTAGGTAAGACAGAAACTCTGGGTTGAGCACACTTGGCCGGCACGCCTGGGAAAATTCAGTGTTGTGTGAATGGATGAAGGACCTACTTTGCTGTGACAGTTTCTCACATGTCTGTCAAATAATCGGTCTCAGAATAGGCTACACCAGGCTAGCAGGATCTACCCCCATTAGCCGGGTAACTACTTGGGAGCAGTGATGATTTTCTATCCCAGCTTGATGTATACTCGCTTATGTGACCATCTTCCCACTACACTTGCACACGTCTCCTTTCCTGTTTATTCACTGGAGGTGTTCTGCCTGGATGTTTGCCTTATGGTTTTGTATAATGCATAGTACATTGAAGACCTCAGCCCTGAGCTGGCAGCACTGGAGTAGCAGTTACCAGAGGAGGTGCCCCCTGTTTCCAGTCGGTGCTGGCTGCAGCTGAATCATTTTCTCAAAGCCATCAGCTCTATTGAACCCTAGATCTAAGCCCTTATTTCTCCAAATCTCGGAGTTCAGGCTATTTTTGCAGTAAAGAGGGTGAGCAGGAGCTAATGCATGATGGGATTATGCTGTTACTTTATTACCTGACAGCACTCAGAGAGTGTTTTTCAGTGTCATCTGCGGTCAGTATAAGCCCCTCATTATAAAAGGGCTATCTGTGGAGCTTCCTCCCTTCCTGCTGCCTGTGTCTGCCTCAGAGAAGTGTAAAGCCAGGACAGCCCTGCAGTTTTTATACCTGCACAAAGTCCCAATGTAGTCACACTTGTACCAGCCTGTAACTCGTTTCTTCACTTGACATACATTGTACCATCCTTCGCAAATGTAACCGAGACACATCTAACATGCGGGTCACCGAGTGAGCTCAGGGGGCCAGTCATTTGTCTGGCCAGCTCGGCTTGGGCTGCCGTGTCACAGAAGAGGAAGAGTCCCCACCTGCACTGCTGCCAACACACATGCCAGTTTTGGGTCCCGTACTCCAAACGGACTTCCACTAAATTACACACTTCCCATAGCCAACCTGGCAGCAAGGCTTATGCCCCAGGCATGGCCCAAAGGGCCAAAGTACCCGTTCCCCACTGGCTTGTCTGCTCATGTTCACAGAGAGGGATTGGCGAGCTCAGCAGTTGCACTAAGCTTTCTTAATGTCATCTGGAGCCAGTATAAAACCCACTCATTATAAAAATTTTATGCACAGTTTAAATCTGACCTGATCATTGCTGGATACATTTGCCCAAGAGCATTGGAAGCTGCATGATGCAACTCACCCTGCTCATGAACAACATGGTCATGCTGTCTTGCTGACTATCCCTTGGGAGAGAAGTTCTGGCCACCAGCAGACACTCCCAAGACAGATCAGACTAATGAGCCTGAAATAGAGGTCACTGAGGTTCAGAGCTGGTTCAGTTTGCACCTGGGTATTTAATTCTTCATGTCTCTGGTTCCCATCAATAAGCTGTAAGCAAAGGAGAATGGTAGGAACCAAGGATCAGGGTGTTCATGGGCATCTGCCTCCCATAACCCACTGAGTTAAAGCAAATAGCCTCTGCTTCACCCCATTTAATCAGCCCACTTGCAATTCACACCTACCCCATACAGCCATTTCCGTTTTCACTTCTTCCTCCCAATTCACTGAAAAAATCTCCCTCACTCTTTCGTCTTCTGTTGAAGTTACAAGTCAGATGTTAGCTTAGCCAGTGATTAATACAGCTCTTGCAAAGGTCAGCTTTGAATCTCACTGCCAAGCTCACCCACCTCTCTGGGCAACTCCTTATACCTTTGCTCTTCCCTTCACAACATATTTGCAGTTGAAAATAATTAAAACGGATATGTTACTTTGTATCTTGAAAGCACATTAATTGTAATCTTGCTCTTGGGTGTTGGGAAATGTTTTGAGGCTGTGCTTGGAGAAGAAGGACCTGTTTAATCCACCCCTTTCTTGCAGCTCTGAAAAATCTGATCTCTGGCTGTCTATCTAGTCCTGTGAACCACCTAACCACCTCTCGAAACAGCCCAGTGGATCTAAGGAAGTGAATTCAATACAATTGTTGTCATCTATTGGTGGGGACACAGAAGGATCACATCAAATTTTACCAACAAACTAAAGGGTCCTCATTCTCCCTCTCTCCCAAGCCAGGGAAGTCTTTGTAAGCTTGGGCAAGTAGTCTCAACACATTAAAGGTTAAAGCTGGCTTTGTCGCATACTGCACAGCTTAGCTTGTCCTGGTTCTGTCTGGGCATCTACATGTGCAGTGGCACCAAGGAAGAAGCTCTGCTCTGCATCAACGAATGCAAAGTAACCCTTTTGATAGGTAATATTTTAGGGAATTTGATCTTGGAACTTCTCACATGGAGAAATACAGTTAGGAGCAAGCAGATTTTGCCTGTGAGTGTTCTTGTTTTCTTGTTCCTTTTGAAGTAAAAGAGGAAATGTGGGAACCATTTCTAAATTACCCATGCACCACAGTGACAGAAGAAACCCAGAAACAGATAAAGACCAACAGCTGGAACATATTGTGGTACAAGGAAGCAATTAGCCTATGGCATAAAAGAATGAAATCACATATAGAAATTATTTGTGTCTCCTAGTGTTACCTTGGCAACCTGGAAACTTGGGGTAAATGAGGCCCGTGGTTCCATGTCAGCACCGGTGAGGTATAGAGATGTGCCATCCTAGAAGGAAGAGTCCCAGTCTGTCCTTAATGGTCTTGTCCCACATGTGTGGGAAGAGACAAGAGGGAAAAAGGGGTCAGCCACTTCCCCTCTTTACGAGCTTTCCCAGAACTGCTCCAAGTTCCCGGAAGAGCTTGCTACTCCCTGCTGTGTGCATGTGCCCCTGGGACCTTGTGTCATATGCTGGGTGACTGACCGCAGCCTCTCAGCTGCCCTCTGACTCCGGGTTGGCCTCAACTTTGGGCACGAAAGGCCATCCTCACAGTATTGCTTAAAAGTTGCATCATCAAGCAATAAAACAGTGAAAATACCTCAGTGTGGGAGAAGAATGTGAGATAAACATTCTATACCAAACATTGCAAAAGAAACCGTAGCCTCATAGAAATGAGTGAGCTAACACCCGGAGCCTTCAGTGCAGCCAGGGCTTCAGCCTCTACGTGTGAGATGCCATGCTGTCACAGTGGTGAGTTCAGGATAGCATCAGGCGCATGAAGTCAGATGTCTGGATTGATGGTTGAAATCAAATTTCCTGCCCTGGTTACAGTTTTACCATCCAAAGCCTCAATTTAATCAGCAGTCGTACTCATAGTGGGATTTGTTTCAGGAGGGACCCCATTTACCACTCCCAGTTTCTGAGAGCTGGTTAATCCTTTCATGGGGCAGGGTTCACATATCATGCCTCATAAACTCCATACATGAGGGTTTAGGAAGGAAGGACAGGATTTGTCATAAGTGCTCTGAGAGCGTATCTTCACAGCAGGCACAGAGATACCCAACCAGATGGCTTCACCCCATTAACTTCTCACAGGTGGAGACCAAGGTCCAAAAATACACAGCGGCCAGATCCACATATGTTAACCCCCCTCTCCCTCCCTAGAAAGGTCTGGGAAAAAAAACACCCAAGCTGTCCCTGAACAAGCCATCTACATGTGGCTTTTTTGCCACATTCATCCAGTTCTGAATTTCCCAGCTCCAACCTGGTGAGCCTACATTATGACGTGCTTCCTGAGCCTATTGGCTCAGAGGATCTCCACGCAGTGTCCCACTGTGTGGAACGGACGTGCCAGCTCCAGTCCCACTGAGGTTACGGAAAAATGCACTGCGTACAAAGGATCACAGCAGCGTTCGTGCTTTTGGGAACCCCTCTCGCCAAGGACTATCACTAGCCCTGTGTGGCGCTGGATCAGTTTAAAATAACTTCACTTAGAGCACTCTGTGGAAATCCCTTGCCAGTCACCCTCCTCACGTGCTTTTTGTTCTGAGAATCAACAGGCCTCAAAGAGCGGTCTCAGAAGAGGCCACATCTGTACAGAGTTTGCTTTCATCCCCACAAGGGTTCCCAAACAATGCCAGTGCCAGCCGGAGGTTTGCTGAATGGTATGAGAACCAAAGGCTTTCTTTGCTTTCTGTTCATCCATTAAAACCTTGTGAGTCAAAATAAAGAGGACAGGAGTGGGAGCTTTTGGAGGCTGTGGTTTCTCACAAATGCCTAAAGCTAAGTACTAATGAGAAAGTTTTTTTAAAAAAAAAGTCTGCAACCCATCACCGCAGCAATGCCACAATTAGAGACAAATCCAGTGTGCACTGCTTTACATTTATGATGCAGACAAACTAATTTAGCTAATTAGGGCTGTCTACAAAATGCATAGGAAAAAGTACTCTGTCATCAAGGTCCAGTATCAGAGATTATTGCTACTGAAGTCCAAAAGTGCACAGACACGTAGCCTAGACACCTGCTACTCTCAGAGCACGGAATTAGCTGAGCCACCTCTATATGGCAAGTTTTGAACATTTCCTTCATTGTCCCGCCTACAACTGATTCCCAGTGGAGATGCACACAAGGATATGTGTATACAAAACTCTTCGTGATTTCAGAATTTTAGAAACAAATCCAAGAAAAAGTGAAAAGCCCGGTTGGCTTCTCCCACTGGAGACCAAGTTTTATCTTACAGGTTTTGGCTAGTCCTAAACAGACTGAGATATGATTTAGCTTCTTTGAGAGAGCAAACATTTTTTCCTTGTCAGCGCAAAGGCGATTGTTGTTGTTTCAAAGGAGCTCCCACTGCCCTGAAGTTTGGTGTATATATATATATATACATATATATATATTTATAGCAACTCTTTATGGAGCACAAAAGCTCAGCAGAGAAGTTCAGCTGCTGCATTTCTGAGGTGCTGGCACTACCTCCATGAGAAATAAAGCCAGGATCACTCTAAAAGACTTCAGCAACCAGTTTTGGAAAAGAATTTAATGGCATGAAATCTGATGGGAAAAAAGGGGTAGAATTGCACTAAGGAAACAAGCATCCATCTTTCCAGACTGGTTTCAGACTTCTCCTGTGGGTGAGCACAGTGCTCGTGCAGCGATGGAAGGACAGTGCACTCGGTGACAACAGGTAGAGTAGGCACCTGGTGCCTCCGCTCCTCTTGCCTCATTCCCTGTGCCTGGCCCTTCCTCCAGACCGAGTGCCAGACATGAGCTCCCCTGGAGAGCCCAATGCTGTTCTTTTGGCCACGTGCCCGTTTACATCCATGATGGTTTCTGCCCACATTCCAAAATCCTACCTGGATCCCATGACAGCCTCAGTAATGTGCCTGGGAAAGAAATATCTTCCTGTACTGGGCGTGAACCAGCTCATTCACATTTGTCTCATTTATCCCAGAGAAGTGGAGATATTGCCTCACAGATGAAATCAGCTCAGGTCTCCACCTCTTTTTCCAGTAAAGGGCAAACCCTTTCTCTCCAGACAAAACAGAAGGAGCGGGGCTCACCGAGACCACAGCATCCTTTGCCGCTGCAGGCCTGCCCAAGCTAAAGAAGAGGGTCTATGTGTTACTCCAAAAGGAATTTCTCTGCTTCCTGCTGCTTGCCATTCCTGGCCGCTGCAGCCTGCGGTACATCAATGTGTGTGCTCAGCAGGGGAAAAATGCCACTGGCTGAGGTGGTGGTTGTGAGATGAGAAAGGCTGATCCACACAGTGGTTTCTTCTGTCTTCCTCTGAATGCATTCACTTCAGGAGCTCCTTTCTCCTCACAGCTGGGAAAGATGTAAACAGGAGCCAGTCCCAGCTGAAAATAGCTCTGCCCATGTCCTGCGTGGAGCCTGCTCGGCTCACCTACCAGCATTGACTCCTAAAGGCAAACTTGGTTGTCCCTCAGCACCTAGGTCGCAGGCAGAGCTCGCCTATAGGACAGTGCACGGGACACCCATGGAACACGATTCTTCCACTTTATCGGATGCTGTAATGGCTTGAGCAAACAGGTGGAGCAGGATCGTATCTTCTCTCGTGGAATAAAGCCACAAGAGGGAGACAAATACCGACGTGGTGCCTTGGTGGGCTCGTGCCCTTAAAGCCTAGGTGCAAAAAGTTTTCTTAGCTCTTGAGAGGTTTCAAGGTTTCAGATAATTTCCCTAACACAAAGTCAAAATCTCAAAAGGCCGCAAGAATGAAACATGGAGAAATGAAAGGCATGTCAGAAAAACTCCCCTTTTGCAGTTTGAAAGCATTTCATTTCCCCTTTGGATTAATAAATAAATAAATAAATAAAAGTTAATTGGTGCTCATTCACAGAATCTTTGAAACATGACACTCTCAGCTTTGAAAATATGAAGTTTGCACTTTGGGATCTCATGTTCTTCCCCAGGCAACTGCTGAACTTGGAGAGATGGTGAAATAGAGCCCTTCCTACAGTTTTGGCTCTTACCAAAACCATGTAATTTGAAAGTTCCTAAGAAATCTCGAGAGACACAGAGCTAATTCAATCATAGGATACAATGACTACTTTTCATGTCCTCAGTGTCTGACATGAGTCAGAAATCAGTCTAGATAAACACAGAAGTTTTTTATCTGGAGCAAGAAACTTGAAACTGTGAAGCACAAGAGCGAGGATGTAGGAAGAACAAGGCTCATACTTGGCCCCCACCTGCTCTGGGTGCCTACAAAAGATGCCACAACAACTTCAGGGTTCAGAAGAGCTGCTGCCAGTGTTCCACTCCATGTGCAACCCACGGAGGAGGTAGGTCTCTGGAATAGGGCTTTGGAGACACTTACTCCCCACACTGATGTCCCAGAGCACAAAAAGTAGGGGATGTGGGGGATGTGTCTCACTGCCAGGCCACATGAGTGAAGTATTTGAATTCCTGCTTCAGCCTAAGGGCTTAAAATGCTGGAAATAAGATCTGGCTGTAAAACAGGACAAACTGGGCCTGTAGCATAAACATCTCTCATGTGAGGTAATACCTGATTTTCCAGGTCAGTGGACAAAAGAAATGTGGTGTAAATATCTGTGGCTCTAGGTGAAAAAATGCACCCACTATGAATTTGGTCTGAAAAAGGCAGTCAGTGGAAGTTAGCATGTGGGAATGGTATGACATATAGCCACACGCAACAGACCATTCATCTGTACGACCAAAATAAAATCCTCATGTGAGAGCATACGAAGATAGGGCATAAAGACATACAAACTACTCCCCTGCTCAACCCTGTGAGGCAGACTGAGGCTATATTAAGAGTAGCGAACCGTATGGTGCCAGGCCCATTCTGGCATGGTCCAACTCCAGCTCTCTCTCCAACTCTCCTAGCCTCCAGAGTACCCTATGGTGTATGGCTGCAAACTTATGGTGGTTTCCATGTTGTTCTTGAGACTTGCTTGGGAGAAGGCTATTTGTCTTGAGCCAGAATGTGCCAGAGATCAGTTTAACAATTTAACAGTACAGACAACTCAGGGCCATTGTCCTTGCTATGTCATTGCGCTGTTCACTAGTATAGAGGTAGCCTGAGATGCCAGCTGCAGGGTGATGCTTCCTATGTTCCTTGCTTTTCTTTATGACCAATGTCTCTTATGCCCTGGAGCATTTAATGCTCCAGATTACTAGCTGTGCTTTTAAAAAAGTATAAAAATAACACAGGGATCTTTCAAAAAAACTCCAACTGTGACTGCCTGGTTTTCTGTGCTGCTACTTCTATAGCTCTGAGTGCTGAAGAATGGCAAGAAGGAAGGAGGAAATGATCCATTGCCCCACAGCTTCCAGGAGCTCAGAGGGTATTTCAAATGTTCCAGTCGACCATGGTATCCTGTTCCCAGTACCAGGCAGCATCCATGGCTCATTGATTGTGGCCCTCTTCCTGCCAGCATCTGACATGGCAATGTCACCCAAGGCCGCACAGTTGGCATGGTTACAACAGCTTGAGACTTACAATAAAGCACCAGAGCCATTTCTGTGTGAGGCAGAGTATTTCTCGATGAATGTATTAATAAGCCCAGGGCCCGCTTCTCGTTTTACACTGGCATAACTGCACCACTCTCCAATGTGCTACAGAAGGTTGTGAAAGCACGACCAAGCTTTTGGAGTAGTGTGATTCTCCTGAGCTTTGGAGTCAGGGCACGTGTCTTCGCTTTGTGTAAAAGCTGGGGTGAGTACCATATTCACTTTGCTCTTTGGAGTCAGGAAGACACCTGCAGCAGACTGCACGGTGAGGTTAGAGACCAGCAGTAACAGGGGAGTGAGCAGCTTCAGTGAGACCTAATTACTCCTACGGTGACTGTTGCTGAAGGTTGTTTTCCACTGTGAAGTTCAGGGAAGTATTGTTCTCTCCAAAGAAAACCCATGCTGCTCATTTTGAAATCAGTGAGAATTCAGAGTTTGCCCCAAAAAAGGGACACTCAAGCCTTCCAGGTGAAGAGAGAGCTGTGTCAGCCAGTGTCTTGTGACCTTAGGGGTTCTTGGAAGAGAGACAGCTTTGAAGACTCCAGCATAACTTCATAAAGCATTTTTTTCCCCATCTGTCTCCTGCCTGTATCTTCTACCACAGTTTAGATGCTAATGTTTTTCCAAAGGTAACTCATCAAAAGAAAATTCCTAAAGAGTTCCCCACCCTGGCAACAACTGGTATCCACCATCTCTCCCTCTGCAATATGTTTACATGGGGAACAGGATTTTCTATCTGGAGAAAAACACAGCAAAATGTATCCAATTCAGGTTAGGGGGAAGAGGAAACTCAAGAGTTTCTTCTCTTCCACTGCATCACGTAGAAAATACTTAAACAGTGTTTCGGCATAAGGAGTTGGGGGAACGTATTCACTCTCCTAGCAAACAAGGAAAGACAAAGGGATTCTCCCTAAAGGCAACACTGCAAAACACTTGCTAAGCGAATACCGCACATTAAGAAATTGAACTTTTCTATGTACTCATAACAACCTTTAAAAGCCTCACCTGTATTTTAAGATGTGATAAATGGGGATTTACTGACCAGGACTGCTAGACACGAGTGTGAATATAAGCACGTGCATGAGCATACACTCATATACTATATTATTTTTTGCTGATCACCTGCTTGTCTGGCTATGTTCATATAATTCTCACACTTGATGCTCCAAGGGAATGAGAATAGTATCAAATGCTCACACTCTTGTCCTCCAAATTCTGAGGGGGACTACTGGGAACTCAAAAGCATCCGGTCTCAAATAAAGGAGAAGGTAAGTAACTTTAGAGGTGAAATTAATGACAAAAAGTTTCATTTCATGGTTAAGCTTTTCCTCTCACTTCCATGAACTGTTCTAACCACAACAAGCGTAAGGAGCCCTGAAACATTGATTTGTGGTTTGTTTACTCAAAGACTAAGTCATTAAGTCACTAAGTCATTTTGCTGTTGAGCATTTTTGTTTTGGTTTTTTTTTTTGGTGTGTTGTGCTTTTTGAAAGCAATGATAGAATCAAAGGATAATTCTTTACCACCCTAAAGGATCTTCACACCCTAAGGCACTGCTGACTTCAGTTAGTATCACAAATCAATTTATGTGATATGTCCATCTAGTTACTCACTATGTTCATTCCTATCTCTGGAGGCCTCAGCTCTAGTGCTAAATGAAATGAGAAGTCCATCCATCTAAAATACCTTAATTCTAACCCTTTGCTTTGCACTTATTCCTGGTCTTCCTATTGCTCTCACAGATATCCAGACCTGTAGCAGTGAGGTTCCCTTCCCATTATTGAATGTTTTCTCTTCCCCAGAATGTTATAATCAGCACCCTCATTCTTGCCTCTTCCTTATGCTGCCTCCAAAACTTGCTTGCTTGCTACAGCTTTGGCCTCTGTCCTCACAGTGCTTTGGATCAAGTGTGTTAGTTTATTCCCGTTTGATTTTACAAGCCTCCCTTACAGACTACTAAAACTACCATGGACTAAATCATCCACAGCACTGATTTCATCACCCCAGCTCAGCAAAGGTCTGTAAACCTTAACCCATGTTAAAATGATATGCTGTCTCCTCTTTTGCTAGAAGGAGCACTGTTGTACTCCAGCTACTACCCCGTCTATCAATCACCATACTGCTTCAGGTCCTAACTTGTACAATGCTGTCTTGATCCAGCTATTACTGAACTCCTCCTCTCACAAGTATTTCACCACTTTTCTCACCATAACCCCTACCTCCTCCTTCCTCCGGAGACCCTTGAGGATACCTACTCTTCCTCAGGATTTACTTCAGATGGCTTGGAAGCATAGGCCCTCTTTCCCCAGCTGACGATTTTTCTTCATTGCGCTATAATTATAATACCGTAATGAATACACACGTGTGTGTTTTAAAGGAATCCATAGCACGTGTCTTTAATAGAGCACAGATGTTAATGCTGGCAACTCTTATTGTTCAACATATTCTCCCATCGTTGCTTGTTGTTTCTTACACCATTTCTGATCTGGTAAACAGCAGAGGGGAAGGACTGGTCTGTCATAGCCATTGGCCACCACAAACCTCCAAGGGGCCACAGTATTAATCCAGTGGGTGAGCCATGCTATGTGCAGTCAGTGATTATGTCAACTCGTGAGTAAGTGAATAATAGGGAGAACTACTGCTTCATCTCCATATTTCACTATAGAGCTCTGTCTTTGCCCTTCCTGGCAAGGCTGGCATGAAACCAGTGTTTATCTTCAGCTCAGATTTTCAGTAAGATAGTTCCATAAACAAAATGGCATCATGTCATGACATCATTACTTTCCTGTAGGTTTGAACCAGCTTACTTGCTTTTACAGGAAATCACATATATATTCATTGCTCCTCCAATTTAATTGACACCAGGGAAATGCCACACACTTTATTTTCAACATTTAGCTCTCAAGTGCGTGAACGACATTCCCATAATCCATTAGGTACCCACCCAGAACAGACTTTGTCATCATATAAAGCAGCTAAATAAACAGAAAAGTCAGTTTTAGAGTATAAAACTTTAGAAAATTCACCATATTACCTCTGGGGGAAGGGTGAAGCAGAAATTACAGTACCTTGTGCTATGGGGTTTTGGGCCCACGGACACTGTGATAATACAATAGTGGTGCCAAGAGACCAAAATTTTAATGCCTCCATCTCCCATCTCCCCAGATCCTCTCTAATATCATCCATGATGTCATTACACCCTGGACTATTCATTTTAACATTGACTGGAAAGGCTTTGCAGAAGAAACAATAATATTAGCAACTGGAATTGCATTTTATGACATAAGCTGGATGTGAACTGATGCACAAAACTAAACATGGCAGAAGGAAATCAAAAGAGACAATCTGCATTATTTATGGACTACAGGACATTACATAAAATCACAAACCTAAGATCAGCCTCTTTCTTGAGGGCCTCAGTGAGTGGAAAGCATTGTATTTATGGGATAGATAAGGTTTAATCCAAGATTCTTCCCTTCAGATCCATTTATATCCAACTCCCTTCTACTGCTCCACCAGCAATAAATACAGAAAATATTCCTATATTTACAAGTATTGAAAATCTCATTATTTATTGGAAAGGAGGGGCAGAGGGGAAAGGGGAAAGTGTCATAGTTTACAGCTATGTGTTTTCAAACAGAGGTTAATGTATGCATACCAGCACTCACTTTTACACACCAGTGCCAAAATACTGATTAACTGCAAAGTGATCTTTGCAGTGACACTACACACAGAGCAGAGCCCTTAAAATCAGGAGCTAAAATGCTGTACTTAGGGCCACCAGTGCTGTGAGTTGGAAATAACTTCATGACTCTCCCTTCAGTCCTACCAAAGATGGCTTTGCTGAGCTCCTAACTCAGGATTCAAACTCCTGCTTGACTGTAAGCAAGCATCTTCATACACCGCGTTCTAGACACATCTGTAAACCTTGCCATCTCAAGGCTTTTGTGTGACAACATCTGGAAATACATTTATAGGATTTCAATTCAAAGGGTTGTTATGCGCATGAATGAACACCCTGCATCTGATCGCTGAGCAAACTGCAGTGCTCCAGTCCCATCCCAAAACCCTCAGACATCATCTATACCAGCCCTGTCAACAGCTCATGCAAATTTTTAAAGCATCAAAGTGTTTTCTCCATTTTTCCAAGAAAAAGAGCCCTTACAACACATAAACAAACACATAGAAAGACACAGACAAATTTCTTTGCATGACTTCAGCAAAAACATGCTTTTCTAATTAAACTCTGGTGCTATCCTTTGATTATAAGCATCTCCTTTCCCAGGAAATCTATGACTAAGCATGTGTAAATACTCATCTCAGAGGTCTGCCCTTGTGGTGGCTGTGGCCACCCCCAAACTTCTCACCATGTATGTGTGTGAATTGCCTCATAGTCGTGTGTACAATAGATTCTCCCTTCCTTCAGCTTCCCTATCCATCTGGATGCTTGCCAAGTATGCTGGCTGACCACCTTTTAGCAACAGAAATGGGACTCGGGTCCCAACATGACTCTGGTGGAAGCTGGAAGAATCCCCATTGACTGGATTAATGGTGGAGTTCAGCCCGCTTCTACCACTTCAGCTAGGGCTTCCTAGGTCCATTGTTGGGTGGTCGTGGACTCTGGTTGCTTTAGTCCTGCGGACTCCTGAGAGCTGTCGATTCCACTTAACCTCAGCACAGACCAAGGGCGCTCCATTGTCACGGAATACACCCATTATAAAATGCAGCTAAGTGCGTGTGCTGCTCTCTCTCATTGGTTCCTCCATAAAGCAGATCCACATGCCTGGAAATTTTGGGGGGGTTTCAGCGGCAGAAGCAGATACCTGGCAAACCATGTGCCAGCGTTTCCCTGGAGCTGCAGCCTTCCCAGCGAGGCTGCCACATGCTGAGAGCCTGGATCTGTGTTTCACCCCAAGCCCCACGCACTATGGCCAGCCCAAGTGGCTTGTGACTCCAGCGGGCTCTGGCACCAGCTGGTCACCCCTACGTGGGATGAGGCCAAGCCTTACCAAGAAAGCTGAGCTCATGTTTCCAAGAAGCAAAGAGAAAGGGAGAGGTTTGAACAGAGCGTTGTCATTGCCCATGTTTTTTTCCAGGCTAGCAGTAAACATCGTTTGTTTATTGGATCCCAAACTTTCTTTACATGTCCAGGGAAACAGATGCTTCCTACTCCCAGGCCCCAAGCTCTAGCCAGGCTCCCTCAGCAAAACCCACAGGTAGGGTACACAAACCGGGCAGCAGAGACATCGCTTCCTGCCTCCAGCTCTTTGAGCTGGTGATAATAACATTATCTATCCCGCACACTTCTTTGGCCTCCTTGCCAGGGTATCAGGCCGGTTCGCAGCATGCAGCTCCCTTTTCCTGTGTGGTACGAGCAGCTGCTGCCTCTGCTCACAAACAGGGAGCAGAGGCTGGGGCTTGCAAGCGTTTTGGCTCAATCGGTGGCCACAGGGCATGGATGACCGAGCTGGGAAGCGAGCCAGGTCTCCCAGAGCCCCAGCAGGTGGGTGCCTTAACTACTAGGCTACCTTCCATCTTCCAGCATTAAAGGCCTGGCACGGTCCATCCATAGCCCGATCTCCAGTAAGACCCAGGTGCAGTCCTCCATTTGATTCACTTACACCAGCACCAAATTAAGTTTCAGGCTCTTGCAATGATTTAGAGAGGCGAAGGGGAAACAGAGCACAAGCTCATGTGCCTGGGCATATGCTTAACTACAGGGCTTCAGGATGGCCACTTATCAGCATCTTGCCTCTTCTTCTGAAAGAGTGGGTGCTGGTCCCTGCCCGTGCCAGCACTGTGATTTATTGCAGCCGTGTGCCCTTCTGTGGTCTGGAGAGGCTCCTTCAGCTTTCTGCCTGAAGAAGGCCCTCACAAGTGACACAGGTTGTTTGAGAACACGATGCACTCGCTGTTCCCCTCTCCTGTGACATTTCTTTCCATAAGCAGCTGAATAGCAAAACATATCAGTGTTCATTACTAATTTGGTTATTTATAGTGAGCTGCCACAGATGGAGGCTGCAGCACTATTCTATCTTGAGGGCGTAGCGCCTGCCCGTCCATACAGACAATTGGTAATTAGCACAAGAACAATTTGTTTATCTATTCTCAAACTTAAATAAATAGGAGAGCCATTTATCTGTCAAAATTCAACTCCCTCCCATTGCCAGATCTCCAGGTTAACTGCTTAATGAACAGAGCTCATCGCTTCAGGTATTTAGGTAAAAACAAAAGGGTATTTTAAAATAATTCCCCTAAAGAAAATTAAATATGCAATAAAAAAATAACAGTTTATGTACTGTTACTTAACATTCTACTGAAGGCATAGAATTCAGAGCACAAGAATCGGGAGCACAGGACAAGATGAAGATCACTGGAATGTCAAGCAGAGGCATAGAAAAGGGCCAACTGGTACATATATATCCTAGTTACTCCTGGCACGTGCACTTCCTATCAGCCCAGCCATCCGGCTCTCAGCCGATCGCTCCAAGTGAATCCTTGAATGAGCACAAAACTGGGGCATAGAAGGCAGAGAGGATACTTGCAGTTCTCCAGGTAAAATCCCACATGTGCACTAAGATGCACTTGCACGGCTCGGATGGCAGGACGCTGCCCAATGTAAACACCACACAAGTCAGGGAGAAGACATGACATAATCTCTTCTATTTTTGTTGCTGATTCCAACCCTTCTTTGTTTTCTTTTATTCCCTATACCCACCCCTGAAGTTAGGGAAGAAAGGAAGAGTCTTGATGAATAGATGGACTTTGTGAGTTGCACCCAAGGGTTGGCCCCTGTTCCCTCTCTCCTTGCCCCCACCACTGCTGACAGAAGGAAATGGGAGCTGCTGAAGGACTACTCACCCTCATTTTAAAGGCCAAAGTAGTCTGTGTGGAAAAAACCCAAACAACCCTTGTCTTTCTCACGGTTCAGATGTTTTCAGCATCTGAAAGTGTTCACTTACTCAAGCTGGCAGGTGTAGCTTTTTTACATGCATATGAGTGTACACACATCCATACATACAGGGTGGGAAAAGCAACGGGAGAAAATAAGAATGTTTTAGAGGTTACTGCTATCAGACAGCAAAAGTGGGTCAGAACTAAGGAATTCTGCCTGGCCTCCATTTCAGATCATATGGGTCCCCGTAAAGAGCTATTTGCTTGTTGTCCTCCCACCTGGGCAATCTTCATTTGACCTTTTTATCCTCCCATCAGCATCCAGAAAGGGGATAAAAGGTACTAAATAAAAGTAAACTATTTCAAATACAATGGCTGGAAATAACTAATGAGGAGCTCCTTATTTTGTCTTTCAGCTCATAACTCCGAATTTCCCTGTAGTAGTCAAGCTGGGACATGCTCATGCTGGAATGGGGAAGGTAAGTAAAAGAAAAAATACGTATAGCTCAGGAAACAGATATATATGTGGCACAGCATTCCTGTGATCGTACACAGCGGGCCAGCCAGTGAAGGGGTTAAACCTCCCCACAGCCTATCTGGGTTGCACTGGCTGTTCCTGTGGGAGAAAAGGCCTTTTTCCGCTGTCATGCACTCGGAGTCAAGCAGTGGTATTGGGTTGGAGGCTGTCTGGGATGCGGGAAGGGGGGTTGTGAATAGTGGGGGAAAAGCTGGCTGGGCTGAAGTCATTAGGCTCGTCTTTTATATATTTTCTCCTCTCCTGAAAGCAGCAATGTTGTTTATTCAAGCACCTGTAATGTGCAGCTACACCCCATAGCTCTCACAATGAGGAGCAGTGGCACTGGTCTTTTTGAGTGCATTATGATGACCTTATTCAATAAAATGGGAGCCCTTCAGTTATTTTTTTCCTCCTTGCAAGGAAGAACAAGACCTTACAAAGCAGAGTGGCTGGTTGCCTGCCAAGGAATCCTGAAAAACAGTTCACTCCCCAGAAGGACCTGTTTGTTTTTCCCAGGCTCTCCGGGATCTTTATTCCCCCAGTGAATTAGCAGCCCATTTTTGGGGGTGACTGGGCTCCCCTTTCAGCGAGGCATCGTCAGCACATTTCTGCTGCACTTTAGCCTCCCCTTTCTTGCATATACCTTTTAAAAAGGCATCTCCTATCTGCCTAAAACTTGATTTGTTTAGAAGTAGGAAATACTGATGTATCATCTCTGAATCCAAATGGGTGGTGTATTAACTTCCTAACTGATACCCCTGTCACAGTGCTTCCCTAGAGCAGACAGACCTTCTCCCAGCCTCACACTTTGCCTGAAAATTATATATAGGTACGCCAAACTGAAACTCGGTACAGTTTGTTTGCTTCTGCTCTGGAAACAGAAGCCCTTTCTGGCTTCCTGGATTGCACATGGAAGCTCTCATAATCTTTCTTGCTTTGGTTGCAATGTTCCTCCGTCTGGGTTGTAGATGCTGGAGAGGAAGTGGGCTCAGAGCCCTGGGCCAGTGGTGGAGTTGGCTTTCAGCATCAAAGAACAAACATTTAAATAAGCAGGAAATGTTTGTTAAAATATTGGTGCTGCGTACGTTAAACAGGCAGAGGTGTCATTGAATTGGAGTACACGCGGACAGCCTAGGGCTGCTTGTACAGAGACCCGCTGAACACGTCCCTCGGAAGGCTTTCATTAGCAAAATCCAACTGGGACAAACCAGGAGAAAGAAACCTCTCCCCAAGGAAAGGTTTCAAGTTCCTTGAGACCCTGAAATTGTGGATCTCTCTGACTGCTCTTCAATTTCATCTGTAATACAGGGAGGGCTTCACATGTCTCTCTTGCGCACAAGTGACCCTCAGTGGCTACAGAAATGAGGGCAGAATCAGGGAAGAGTACCCCAGACACCAGATCTTCTTCCACCTCACTTGCCCTCCCATTTTCTTCTTTAATGATGTTGATTTTTGCTGTCACAAGTTACAGTGGAAGAGAGTTTCTATTCAAACTCCAGGCAAAATTGTACACAGTGGTACAAGGGGGGTACATAGGAAGTCGTTCCTGATGAAGATAGGCTGACAGCTAACATCTTAGAAGAAAGAATTGGCCTGAGGCCAAGTTTACTTTAGTCCCTTATGAAATTAGGGACTACTAGCAAAGCCTGGATGTGGATTTGGGCACAGAGTTTCAACACTGCTCTGTTCAGTAGATGGGGAAGGTACAGGAAGGAAAGGTTGTTGACCTTACGGTTTTAGTTTGGGCCCTTCTCCAGCCACAAACAGCCTGAAGGAAAGTTGAGACTGATTAAATTAGTCGCCTTGAAGACTGCATTTCATTGCATAGAGTAAAAAGAGAAGAGAGAAAGTGAAAATAAAATAAAGAACAAGTCAGTTAGTTGAAAAGACAAGTAACAGGAATTTGTTTCATGCTGGTTTTAAGTCATTAGGGTTCAAGCCCAAATGGGCTTGACAGAAAGAAAACACATTAAACGTCAGGAGAAATACAGATAAGCAGAAATGTCAGGAGAAATACAGATAAGCAGAACTATGGGTGTACTAGAAGAGTAACACCTATAGTTTAAAAAAAAAAAAAAAAATCACCTGCAATTAAGTAATTCAGAAGAGGAAAATTTCCAGGAGCCACAATGGTAGTTTTAACCATCATAATGTAAAAGCAATAACTAGTGACGATAAGGAGATTACAGAGAGCTAAAAGATTTCTTTGCACTGGTCTTCAGAAGTAGAGATGATAGCAGGAAATAGCAGGTCTCTGGCTGGAAAATATACATAATATGAAAAGAGAGAGGTTGGCTTTTGGTTTAGATGAGTGTAAGAAAGTAAATATTAATAAAGCACCTGGATCGGGTCATGTTTTGTGTAAAAGCACTGACTGAAGAAACAAAGGATAAAATAACCAACCTATTAGCCAAAGTACACATGAGTATTAAAAATAGTACTTACTGCAACAAACGATGCCAAGATAGTGAGCCATGTATTTGTACCTGTGATGGGTGCTTCAAAGGATGTGAGCATTCAGATTACAATCTCATTACCAGCAGAAATTGTCACAGAAGTACTTACATTTTTCTTGTTATTAATGATAAAATCACATGTAATGGGAGGTGCTAAGACTTAGGAGAATGAGTAAAGATGGGAAGTCCAGACACTGTTATTCTTTATTTGTACTGAAGCAGTGGCCAAGAGACAAAAAAACTGTGGACACAAAAAAGTCCTCTTACACAAAGAGCTCCACCATTGACCTGCAGAGGCATTTGTGTCATTTCACAGTTCTTCTCCAGTTCCTCTGTGTTACAGACCAGAGAGATTATAATGATTACCTGATACTTACTCCTAATTCATGTTCATAAGGCTCTTGGCACTGTAAGAAGTGCCGAATGTTTATTATTTTGCAATAATGGCTAGAAAGAGCATAATTGTAATAGTCAGACTTTCATTTTCACTTATTGTTTTCACAACATTTTCACAAAATTCACTCACCACATTTTTTAATCAGAGGGTTGAACAAAGAATCCTCAAAGCTAAAATAGAGAATTACCATATTAGCACCTGCAAGAAACTGGTCTATGGACCATCTTTAGCTTGGAAGAGGAGCAGTCTAGTGTTCGAGGTCAGAACCCAAAGGGGTGGCAGTATACCATTAGTGATAGAAATGCTCTTGCTAAGCAACACGTGCACATAAGGTGCAGGTGGAGATGAAGAAAACAAGTTTGCATTAAAAGGCATCTTTTTAAATTTGCCTTGAGAAATCCAGAAACCACAGCCTTTCTATTGACTTGAGCAGAGACACCAGGAATAGCCTTCACCCAGAGAGACAAAGGAGCCCCAGACAATCTTTTCATTTAAAACCAGGACATAAGCTCCTCAGCCCCTCCCATGACCATCATTATCTCCCTTCCAAAATTTGGAGTCACTTCGTATTTCACTGTCAATGGAAGATCATAGCAAGTGCTCTGCGTGCTGCTGGTCCAATACAGTATCGATACAAATACAGTATCTGTAGAAATACTGCTTAGACAATGGTTTACAATGGAGTCAGCAAAGAAGGATCTTTCTCATGTTGTGGTTCAGTTTCCCAGGCAGTACTCAAGAACTCTTCCAGGGAAACCATGGATGAACACTGAGGAGAGATGTGCTTCCCTGTGCAGAAAGGAACTCCTGTTCAGCCAGCAGTTCCTAGGCATTTTTAAGCATTGTGCAGTTTGAGCCTACCTACCGTAGAAGAGATTGGGGTCTCTGTTGAATAGGGTGAGCACTGCAGTGAGAAAGGAGTAACACTTCTTCCTGACTCCGGATCTCATAATGCCAGAGCCCATGGAAAAGAATAAAGCCCCGAGTGTGTTAATATCTGCCATTTGTGTTCTAACGTGACCCTGAAGTGCCCTAGGAACAGAGCCCAGCACTGCAAATTCACTCAAAGAGCCTCTTCACCTCTTCCTGATCAGATCATGAGAAAGAAACAACTGCCAGATCTGCAACAAGAGGCAAAACAGTATCTGTTCACGTGGCTTTCTATATATTTCTATGAATTTAATAATTCTTTTTTGCTACTCTTAATTTATTTTTAAGACCTCTCTAATTAGCCCAGTTTAAGTCACCTCCTGTCCCCTCCTGCCCCATAATTATGAAAACACCTCCCCAGTACAATCCTGGCTCAGATGAATTTATTACATTGTAGAAGAAAAACTTGTTGTTCATAATAATGTGGTCAAAGTTATTTTCTCTCTTACTGGATGGGAAAGACTCCTCTACTATTTTTTTTCCCTGGTATAAATATAGCACAAACTAAACAGAGCCACTCTGTAATGTAAAAATACTGCAGGCTTTTTATCAGGAAGGACAGCTCGTCACCTTGTCTCTCTCGGAACTGGAAATAGAATGTTCCAAAAGTGAGAGCTTTGAAAATCCAGTGTGCTAAAGAGGAAAGGAAGGGGAAAGGGCTGCCTCGGTTTGTCAAGGGACAAATATTTTCTTTTACAGAGGACAAATAATGACTTGACATGTAACATTCACAACAGAGCAGCCCAATCACTGCGATCCCACTGACTCATAAGCGAGGAGGTACCACCCGTCTTGAAAATAGTAAAAACAACCCCATTTTTTGCACATCAGTCTGGAAGCTTTTGCTGGACACAGAAAATGGTGACCGATCTGGGGTACTGGGGACCAAAGCTGCCAAGACCTGGGGCTGAGAGGAGCTCTTTGTTAGCAAATTAGTAGTGATTATAAGGTTTAATGCATTAAAGGCAGAGTAACAGCTGGAGAACCTCAGTGTAACGATAATAAGGCAGGCAGGCTCTGTTGTGTCTTTATTATTTTGAGGTGGGCCAGTTAGGCCTAAACTGAATGTGTGCCAGCTGGATCAGGTATTTTCTGAGAAGGGGAGTAGAATTTGGAGTAGAGGGAAGGAGAGACCCTCTGTGCAGACCCATTCCTGAAGACCTGCTGTCCCAAAATGGTAGTCCCTACAGAAAGCCTAAATGCAGGTCAAGAAGGATGAAAAATCACAAGCTTTGCATGGCCACGCCAGTTCCTCTGGAGAAAAATACTCAGACTGTGCATTTTCACAAGCCTACCAAGACTCAGTTAAACACCACGTTGCCAAGCCCAGTCCTGGCTCAGCCTTGGACACTTACCTTCCCGCTGAACCTGCCTCTAACCCCAGTTTGGGCACAGAAAGTGCTTCTGTGAGCCGTCTGCAAAGTGGTGTGGGTTTAACCTGTAGGGCAGAGTTAACTCTGGATGACACTCAGAAAGGCAAGGCTAGGGCAGCCCTAACAGACTACTATAATTATGACACTTTGGCCGACTGACTATTTTTTCATGTGGCCACGTAACTAACAGAAGCAAAAGGGGACTGTGAGGCAATACCTTGTAGTGCTTAGGCTAAAAATGAGAGACATAGCCTTAGGACCCTGGTGTCCAGGAACATCTGGGATATACAAGAGGCAGTAGATTCAGGAACTACAAGACAGAGGAAGCAGAAATTTCTACGCAGGTCCCCCAGTGCAGGAACCTGTGTTCAGACAGATCTCAAAAGTGGCTCAGACTGCTTGGGAAATATCCACAGTGGGTTTCTAACAATGCCAAGACCCACCCTCCAAAATCCTGTTTTGCAGGAAGGCCTCAAAGGAAGGTCCACAGTAGGGATGGGGCAGAAGTGCTTCTTCCTGATCTGACCTTCGAATTGCTTTCCAACCAAGGGCAAGAAAATCCGTGCCTCTTGGTCAGGCTGAGGATGGGAATGGGCAGACTCTGAGATGCCACCACAGGGCAGAGGGATGGTCACATCTGTGTGGGCATGTACCCAGGGATCCAGCCAGACTCCTCTCTCCAATGCAGCAACAGGGAGCGCTAGGGCATGAGCAGTGCCTGGGTTAGAGAAGAGAGACTGAAGGGAAGCAGGGACTATTCTTTTCTTACTCAGAAAAGGCATTTGTCAACACACTGGCCCAAACTCTTCACGACAGGTCACTAAAATGCTACAGCAAACAGCAGCTGATGGCCCCAGAATGAGTCTATTGCTGCTCAAACAGCCAGCACAGCTAAGCAAACAGGCTGCCAGGGCAGGGGCTGTGTTTGCACTCGCTGTTTGCACTCCTCTACGCAGCTAATGGGATATTGCGTTTATCCAAAGAAGGGTGGGGAGGGGGGAGAGAGAGGGGAAAAAAATGGCTTCCTGTTCAATCTCTTTACAACTTCTTTTCTCAGTTTCATGCATTGGCCAACCTACCATTTTCAAAGACAGATTTATACTTTCTTAGGTAAATTGGTAACTGTTTGCTCTAGAACTATTTTTAATAGTCCCTTCTTAAATAATACCCTCTGGCATCATACTACATCCACCCTGGCTTTGGTTATCTCTAGGGGTTTTTTCTCCTGTTAGGAGAATGGATATTTTATTGAGATGTAAAAGGCTTAGAAGGCAGGAGGAAATGAATTATACAAAATTTAAAAGTAGAAAGCTAATAAAATGGTGGGCTTGATAGATAAGGCAGGAAAATAAATCTAATTTGACTGTAACTCGAGTGCTTCCTGTTTATGAAGTAATAACCGTACCCTGGACTAAACCAGCGTTAACCCAGGACACGGCTGTTATTTTGTCAAATTTGGCTGGCTCTAACAATTAACAACCGGTGGCTCAGATTTCAGCCTTGGTGTGGCGATTATTTTGGTGCCTGGTGGGAAATAAGGCCATGATCTCCTAAAAGGGGACCTCTGTGAGGTGCATTCTCTGAAAAGTCCATGGGAAGGGCTCTAGCACGGGACAGGGAAGATGGCAGAGCTGTTTCCTGAGGACTGTGCAGTCACATAGACTGTGAGAGTCATCTTCTTTGGTTTTCATTTCTCATTTTGTCTACTCAGTGAGTGCCCCCCTCTTTATTTACCCAGCCAAAAATTTTCAGGCTTATTGTAGAAAACACCTTCAGTGCTCTCCCTCTCTCTCCATAGGGAGGGAATGATGGAGAGGAGGAAAAAATGGACCCTTCCTTTCCATAGCATGCTGTATTTTTGAGGAAATATCCCATTTAATGAGATAAGCATACAGCTCCTTTCTAGCAATAACAATACAGCCTAATTCCAACCTGGAGAAGGAAGCAGCATCCCTTCCTTTGCCTCTGGGACAAATGTTCCTGGGCTGGGGATGCAAACATTTCAGCCGGGGCCCAAAAACATCTGTTGCACAAGCACAGCACTTTGTTTCCGATCTCACAAATAACCTTGTTCCAAGTAGGTCATTATATAACGGCTTTTGTCTTTTCCCATTGCCAAAAGGGTCTGGAAGAATATGTCATAACATGGTGCGTGGCCTGCCCATGCAGTCCCTCCTGCATCATCTCATCAGGGTGGGACTCTCCCATTTGGTGTCATTCAGCCCAGCACAGCTCTTATCTGTGCAACAAAAATACCCGGCCCCAGCACAGCCGGCATTGTACCCCCTGGTATTTTCTAAGCCGTGCCCAGGATGCGGGCTCCCCACCATGTGAGCTGATCCCCTCTCCCACTCCCTCTGTCACCTCTAGGGCTATTCCTACCACCTCACCCTGCTCTGCCATGCCAGGAGCAGCCATCACCGCACACAGCACCACTCAGACACAGAAGGGAACAACACAGCCCGGAGCAAGGCTGCTCCTCCTGAATGACGTGCAACGGTTGCCTTTACATTTCCTCTTTGTGTTTGTTATTTCCTTTTTTTTTTCCCTACCCTGCCACCCCACTGATGACTGTCCCCTTCCTCTGCTCCTTTTCTTAGGGGTCCCTGAATAGCAAGAGCAAGCCCTCACCACAGCAAAAGGGAGGGCTAGGGGTATTTGGTGTTCAGCAGAGGAGAAGACAAGACCAGATCTTTTTAATTCATACTCAGGCATCTAGAAACGGTCATGGGTCAAACTACTTGCACTTTACACCTTCCTTACAACCTGTCCGGTTCTCAAGAGCTTTTCTGCACCAGGATGTGGCTGCATCTTTGGCTTATTTTATGGCTGGCATTTACACAAAACCACCTAAAGAGAGTGAAACGGGTCTGCAACAAGCTTGTCCTCTGTTCTCTAGTGAAGATGGCTCCTGCCCTCTCATGGTTGAAGGCAGATATGGAAAACCACTTGTTTGTTCTTTGCGAAGAAACACCAAATACCACTGCACACACTTCCTTCATCTGGCTCCACAAAGTCTGGCATCACCCTCCTTTAACACACACACTGACGCAACCGGGAAACTCTTCTGGGGCAGAGACCGGCCGGTTGTCACGAGCGAGTAGACACTTAGCAAAGCAGGGTTGCAACCCCCAGCTGTGGTCTCACAGCATTACCAAACTACAAAGTGTAGGTAATACATAAAGAAAGTCACTCACGCTCACCCTTTTCATACAATGTTGGTCTTTTTTTCTCCCAATTAACCCACCCTTCCTGCATCCGCTTGGCTCTAAGGAATAAGACTTCCACGGGTTTCTCTGATGAACCAAACAAGCTTTTGCCAATAGACTAAAGGCCAGGGTTGATAGTGTGAATGAGGCAAAGTTATCCACTGTGTTCTTGTTACCCGCTTGTTCAGATTTTGTGCTGGTTGAAACCATGACAGTTTATCTCTCCCAAATCAATGAGCTTTTGAAGAGATTTGATCATATCACTAGAGCTTCTACTGTTTTGGTCCTTCTTTCTTCCCTTTTTTTTTTTTTTTGTGAATAAGATACAGAGCATTTCTTGTAACTGAATACAAATCTGCGAAAAACCAGCTTCTCAGCAAACCTCTGGCTCACAGACCACTGCCCTCTCATTTCCAAGCACTACTCAAGTCTAACACCCAACCAGCTGTCCCACACATGTGCCCATGGCATCGCGCTCACACAAATCTCCCTGAGAATCACAGGCTCCCCCACAGACATGCCTTTACTTCAGAGCTTGTGTCCAGCCAGGAGACCTGCACCTCTCCTCAAAGCAAGTCTGGAGGGGGTAATGTGAAATGCCAGGGAACTGAAGCCTAGAGGTGGCAGACAACCAGCTCTCTTGTTGATTTCCTGGCATTGGTTTCTATTTCCTGACCACCCAAAATACTCTGTTTTCATCATCCCAACATGGGAAATAGCAGTTCCAGTGTTTGAATGAAGTAATGCCCCTTAAGAGACCAAGTATTTTTCTGAAGCATCATAAAAGTAACGAGCATTAGCAACAGCCATCTGTGAAAAAGCCTAGCTGCCTCCCTGATGCCAGGTTTGCCAGGGCTTGTGCATGAGGAAGGAGAAAGGGGTTGATTTGCTCTGGGTTGGGTTGGTTTGGGTAACTTTTCTCTTTAAATCACACAATCCCTGCTCTGTCCTCAGCTCCGTCTGTGTGGGGTTTCACTGACATTGTGCTATTTGGGCACAGAGATGACTTTTGCTCACAACGTATTCCTGTTCTTTTTGCTCTCATCACTTTTTCACTGCATATGGGCAATCAAGGTCAAAGTTGAGAACCAGCATGACTTCCGGGATGTGGCCAGCATAGTGGCCATGGCAAAAACCTATGCCACCACCGAGCCGTTCATTGACTCCAAGTACGACATCCGAATCCAGAAAATCGGCAGCAACTACAAGGCTTACATGTGAGTGTATGGCCATGCCGGAGTGAGACGGGGGGAGGCAGTACTATGGATGTGATCCAGTCTGTGCTTGCTTCGGGCAGGAGTAGGGAACTGACTTAATTTCCTTGAAGAATAGCCCAGCTGTCCTCCTCCCACCTCTGAACCCAGATCCCTCAACCACCAATCATCTTCTCCATTGCTCACTGTCAGTTCATTGTCTCTGGAAGGTAAATCTCTCTCTACCTGTTTCTGAGATTCAGTTAGTTCCCACTGTAACAGCTGTGCTCTGCCATCACCTTTCACCTCTCCCTCCTGTTGTTGAAGGGCTCATCTTTCCCAGCAACATTCTTCAGCTCCCAGTACCCTCTAGTGGGAACTGAACTCACCCCCTTCCCACCTTGGGGAAACAATAAAAAAGATTAAGCCAGCTGCAACTCCAGGAGTCCTACAGTGTCCAATCCATAGAAACATGCCTTCCTCTCCCCAGCTGGAGACCATGGCACAGCAGTCGCACGAGGACACGAGGACCACAGCCCGGGGCACGCACGGCCACAGACTGGCCAGCATGCAGGGCTTCCCTGAGCATGTTGCATGAGCGCTCCTTGAAGCAGACAAGGGAGGGAAAGGAGAAGGAGAGACATTTCTGTGGGTGCCCCAAAGCTCCTCCCTGCCCCGTGGGGTAGCGAGGGAAGCGGCATGAAGGCATCCCTCAGCACTGGTATGTTTAAAAGTATGAAAAAGCATTCAGTCAAACATCAGTAGTCGTCAAGCTCAATTGAAGATGTAACCACATAAGTCAGTGAGACACCTGTTTCTTCTTACTGCAAACCAGTAGATGAGAAAAGCCAAATAGCACAACTTCTCCAGAAGCTCCTTATCCAGCCACAACATTCTGGGCAAGCAGACGGCTCCAGCAGTACATTCTTCAGGTCGCCAGATACATTTTGTATGTTACCTCACACCCACAACACTGTGAGTTTTGCGTCCATGTTTACAACCCTCCAGGCCATAGTTCTGGCGAAACGTAGTTAAATAAGATAATCAAATGTACACGACCACATATTTTTCAGCTATAGCTGCCTAAAATTCCCATTTGCATTCCTAGCACAGAGGTATTTAAGTAAACTAGATAATGACTGAGCCACATTCTTCATGGGAAGGACTTGTGGGACACTTGGCTACTTCATGTGAACTCAGTGAGAGAAAATTTGTTTTAAATCTGATCGGGTCAACAATAGCACAATTGCCTAATATTACATTAACATCTCAGGGAGTCTGGCTCAAATTGGCCAAAGGAAGGAAGGTTTAAAATATCAATTAAAATTCCATATTCCTGCCAACCTACCCAGTCTTGGCCCCAGAGCCTGCTCCCAGCCTGCCTCTAAGTGAAACAAAGGCCCAGTTAGCCTGACCAATATCCTCTCCCTGTTTATTATTCGCACTCACCACACACTTATCCAGGCAGGGATCAGAAATAATACCAGATGATTGAGGAAAGAAAGCAGTCACACTAAGACCTAATCCCACTTGGGAATATAGCTGTGCAAACAATTGTTTGCTAAATGAAAAATGTTTTCACACAAAAACAGCTATGAACGGGAAACACCTTAATGAGAAATGAAGCTTATTAGCAAAGAAAGCAAACAGCAAAATTCACCCAGGAATTTGCTAACCCAGAGGGTTGACTTGTACTGAGAGCGCCATTTATGAGCTTGGGAGAACAGTATAGTCAGTCCCACGAGGGACTGTTCCTTCTCTCTCAGCATCAGGCTGAATAGAAGGTTAGGTCTATGGTATGAGTAAGTCCCTACAATGCCCAAGGATGGAGGTAAAAGCACCCAAAATATCAGAGCTCTCACCGGTGTCTCAAATAGAAGACTCAAGATCATTAGTCATGCTACCAAATCTCAGCCTTAAAGGCAATTACAACATCTGCAGTAGCATCATGCTAAGCGAATGGCTTTGATCTGTGAGCCATGAAATCTACCCAGTATTTTTATACCTTCACCCACACATATAGACTTGAAAAGCCCCCTTTCTTCTGAGAAAAGGCTCTGTATTGAAATTCTCCAGAATATGTTTACTTTGCACCAAGCATCTGCCAGAGGGAGGATGCTGCAGGGTGACTCATGCATTCCTCCCCGCCCCAGATGTTCAATGCACTTCCTTCCAGCCCGTGACCCAAGGCTTGAGTTCAGTTTCCCATTGACTTCAGTGCAGTGACTCCAGATTTACACTTCTAACAAACACCTACTTAGCCCATGCCTTGGGCCAGTCTCAAAACAGCAGATAAGCAGCATGTGATACATGCCTAAAATTCCACCAAATGTATTTGACTGTCACTGTAATTATGGTGAGGAGAAAACACTGAGTACTGCTCATGTGGCAGGGGAAAGTGGGGTAGAAATTATACTTCCTTCACCCCAACCGGGAGCAAACAGAGGGATTGCTTCCAGTTAGGACTTGTGAAATATTTTTCACTTTGAATGAAGCCAGCAGTTGCTGACTTTAAGGAGCAGGATATTCCTTGCCACCAGCTCTTAGTAAGAGGGTAATATGCTTTCCTTTCTAGTTTCATGAGTGTGACTTCTGATCTCGTAACTCAAATGCAGTTCAATGCGATCTGCAGGGGATACAATATCAACTGTGTCTAAACTAGAGCTACTTTTAGACTGAAATGGCCCAGCTTGGAAATGGTGAGTATAGGACACCAACAGCCCACGATCTGATAGTCTATCCACTTATCCTAAGCAATGCTGAAGGTATCTTGGTCACAGATCTGCTTGATCAACTGATCCCTAAAAGCCTTGGGTCCTTTCTTTTAAGATACTGACTGTACTGTGGCCTTGTGGAGGGCTGACCCTGGTTGCAGGCCAAGTGCCCACCAAATCTGCTCTATCACTGTCTCCTCAGATGGGCAGGGGAGAGAAAATATAACAAGAGGCTGATGGACTGAGAAAAGGACAGGGAGAGATCACTCACCAATTACTGTCACAGACAAAACAGACTTAACTTGGGGAAAATTAATTTAATTTATTACCAATCAAATCACAGTAGAAAAATGAGAAATAAAACCAGATCTTAAAAAACACCTTCCCCTCACCCCTCCCTTCTTCCTGGGCTCAGCTTTGCTCCCAAATACTCTACATCCTCCTCCCCATCC
This sequence comes from Eurypyga helias, assembly GCF_000690775.1. Lineage (NCBI taxonomy): Eukaryota > Metazoa > Chordata > Aves > Eurypygiformes > Eurypygidae > Eurypyga > Eurypyga helias. Next base: position 33,751 of record NW_010228717.1, read on the forward strand.
AGCGGCACAGGAGGACCAGGACTGAGGGTTGTGGTCAGTCCATCACACGTCTCTGCCGCTCCTTCCTCCTCAGGGGAGGATACTCAAGCTCTGATCCTGCTCCAGCGTGGGGTCCCTCCCATGGGTGACAGTCCTCCAGGAACTTCTCCAACCTGAGTCCTTCCCACGGGCTGCAGTTCTCCATGAACTGCTCCAGCGTGGGTCCCTCCCATGGGGTGCCATCCTTCAGGAGCAGCCTGCTCCAGCCTGGGCTTCCCACGGGGTCACCAGCCTTGACAGCAAACCTGCTCCAGCCAGGGCTCCTCTCTCCATGGGACCACAGGTCCTACCAGGAGCCTGCTCCAGCATGGGCTTCCTATAGAGTCACAGCTTCCTTCGGGCACATCCCCCTGCTCCGGCGTGGTGCCCTCCCCAGGCTGCAGGAGGGTCTCTGGTCCCCCCATGACCCTCCATGGCAGCAGGGCACAGCCTGCCCCCTCCCCACGGGCTGCAGGGGAACCTCTGCTCCAGGCACCTCCTCCTGCCTTTCTGCACTGACCCTGGCGTCTGCCTGGTGGACAGCGGCAGGTTTCTCTTGGAGCCGGCTGGCATTGGCTCTGTGGGATACAGGGAAAGCTCCTAACAGCTCACAGAAGCCACCTCTGTAGCTTCCCCCCTACCAAAACCTTACCATGCAAACCCAGTATAGCAACAGCCCATGATGTGCTAGTCTACGCACTTACCTTATGTGGTCATGAAGGTGGCTTGGTCACAGGTCTGATCCCTAGAAGGCTGGGGTCCTTTCCTTTAAGATACTGACTGTATGCTGTTGTGACCCCCTGATGTTCAGGATGTTTGGAAGCCCTTTGATTTTCAGTTCCTGAGAGAAATGGGATTTGAGGCAGGGCATCCTTAGGGAATCGTTTTTGTCTTCAGTCTCCTTTTCCACTTCAGGTTGAATACAAAAAGGGAAGGAAAGAAGAGTTTGGTGGCACTTGACACCTGAACTGCTCAGACATGCTTGGAAGGGAGTGATCTTGACAGAGGCTGTGGTGTAGGAATTTGATGACTGGTCCAGAGGGCTTCAAATGAAGATTTCTGTTTAAAAACAGCAAAGTTCCCAAACAGGCAAGTTAGGGATACAGCTGAGAGAAATATTTTGTATCTTATGCCAAATATTGGCTGGAGATGGGTAGGCATAAACAAATCAAACCAATCAGCCTAATGGCTAGAGCAGAGTTCTTATTTTGGGAGCTTTCCCACATCAAATTTCCTTGTAAAACTGTATAGCTGTGATTTGGTTTTCTTAGGGATGACACAGCCGCTTCCATTGGGTATGCCAGGTACATTTTCTAAACACCGATATACAATCATGTTGTCACTAATCAGACTCCAGGAGTTCTCATCAGTACTAATGGGATTCTGGATGCCATCTGCCACTGGGCAATTTTCTGAACGTAAATGTTAATAAAGAGTGGTTATTCCCATTGCAGAACTGGAGAATACAATCCTAAGACTCCCATGTCAAAATAAAGAGACTGAGGGTTGAACATGACCTTACAGGCCGTTAAAGGGCTCATAACAGAAAGCTTGAGGAGGGATTCTTGTGCTTAGAAAGTAGGGCAGGAGGATGGTTGTTGGGTGAAGGGAACAAGGGACAAGAGTCAACTATATGGAAACACAGTTATTCAACACAGTGATCGTGGTCCTTTGGCTTCCACAGATTCATAGAATTCATAGACTGGTAGGGGTTGGAAGGAACCTCTAGAGATCATCTAGTCCAACCCCACTGCCAGAGCAGGATCACCTAGAGTAGGTCACACAGGAACAAGTCTCCAGGCGGCTTTTGAAAGTCTCCAGAGAAGGAGCCCCCCCCCCACCTCTCTGGGCAGCCTGTTCCAGTGCTCTGTCACCCTCACAGGGAAGAATTATTTCCTCTTGTTCAGGCTGAACCTTGTGTTTTCCAGTTTATGGCCACTGCCCCCAGTCCTGTCACTGGACACCACTGAGAAGAGCCTGGCACCATCCTCCTGACACTCACCCTTTAGATATTTACAAGTATTTCCCTCACATTCCTTTAAATATGGCTACAAAGACCATTCGAATTTCACAGCAACTATACATACCACTTTAGAAGAGAAACTAAAAAAGGACTCCAGGATGTCCCTCACCAGAATAATGGGGAACTTTAGGCAGTCAACCATTACAATCCAGGTTTATAGTCTAGTAGGACATCAGTATTACCACTGCTCCACATAGTTTTGCAAGTTCAGAGTCTCTTTTCCACATCACGTTGAAAAGGTGAGAGAACTGGCAGCGGGGGTTCCCACAACCTCATGTTGAAGTGTTGGATCACACCTCACACTCCCCTCATAAATCTCTACCTAATTCTTATTCAGCATGGAGATGCTTCCTGGATGTATCTTGTCTGCTTGTTGACTTTTACTAGCTTATACACTATGCCAGGGTTAACTGCACAGGGTTGTCACAGCAGGTTGTCCAAGGTTTGCCTTGTGCCTACCATCAAGAAGAAAATTTTCACCTCTTGATGGATGATGGTGAAACCCAGGATTTGCCAGAACAGTACCATTTTTGGAAGTCAATCATCAGTTGCACCAATTTTGCACTGGTAAATTCTCCAAGTCCAAATGCAGTGAACCACAGACAGGTCAATGAAAAATCAGTGGAAAGAGGGTATAATCATGTATTATATGACACCATTACAAGTGAAATCGAAGCTATGGAGACCCAGAATGTCAGAACTGTCATTTTTAAAGCTGCTCAGGCAGATGTTTGCCTGGAAAGTTGCTTTTCTATGGATGGAGGATGCTACCCATTGCAGAACACAAGGGTGATTATCCCAGAGATCTTCTACAGATATTTCAGCTCTCCCGAGCCTTATGTATAAAGAAAGAAAGTACTCACAGAGCTTGATGTGTGCTCAAGATTCCTTGGAGATTTCCCTCTCTAACTCCTCATTCAGCCTTTCATGAGTCTGAACCACATATCCTGTATGTTATGTTGTTCAGGTAGGATTTGGAAAGGCTTCTATGAGGAAGAACCTTGCCTGATCCCCTTCTGTACAAGCACTGAGTCAAGAATGAGGACTACAGTATGAAGGAGGATGGGGCAGGAGTGTATTTTCATGTTCAAGTTATGCTTCTGGTTTGTTTTCCTAGGAGGACATCCATCTCTGGAAACTGGAAGGCAAACACAGGTTCTGCCATGCTAGAACAGATTGCAATGACAGAGAGGTAAGTAAGAGAGTTTCAAGACAGTATTAGCTGTTCTTGGGTTAGAAGGGAGGAATTGTGTTTCAGACTTTGGTTAATTGAGAGGACTGGTAAGTAAAGTCTCCCAGGAGGCTAGATAAAGAAGTTTAAAAGACCAAGTGGTTCCTTAAAAAAACACTAAGGACACAAAAGGCAAACTGTCCTATTTTGGAGAACAGACTGGAAGTACAGCTAGAGACCAACATTGCTAAATCATTAGATCTTTAGTGAATGTAGCCACAGGAAACAAGACCAGCATGCTAAGGTCAAGCACACGAGCACAAACATGTAGGGATAAAATCAGAAAGGTCATAGCACAAAACAAGAAGTAACAAGAAGTTATTCTAAGTACATTACTAATGAGAGGCAGACACAGAAAAGTGTTTTTCTTCTGCTCAACAGAGGGAAAAATCTGTCAGCTGAAGTGTTGAAAGCACTTTTTTGCATTAGTCTCCCAAAAGTGGACACTGTTTTAGCTAAGGTCTTCACAATGCTGAACAGCACAGAAGGAATTGCCTTGTGCATCTTACTACTGAAATTTGTAAATGATACTTCCATATATTCAAATTACTGTGATATTTGCTAATATTGCAACTGCATGACAGTGTTGACTCATGGTAACTTATGCTTTGTTGTAATTCCCAAACTCTGTTTGGCAGAACTGCTATCAAGTCACTTGTTCTCCATCCTATTTAAGTAGACTATTCGTAGATTTATAGAAACCATAGATTATATTTGGCACTCATCCCTAGTGAATCTAAGGTTTTTCAGACTGGACACCTCCAATTTGTCAGAATTTTGAATCTGTCCACGTCTGGGAACCACATTTGAAGAGAGACAGCAATGGAGAGAGCCCAAAGGACAATAAAGGGAAGGCTCAGAAAAATATAATCAAGCTACATGAAAAGCATGCAACAATTGCTTATGTGGTTTTCCACCTTTTTCAGTTAGCAGACCACTGATATTTTTCCAGCAGAGGTGTAGACTTGTGCATAATGAATCTACGACTGCAGTGCAGAGGTTCACTTTCCTTCATTAGCTGTCACAGTGCTGGAAGAAGTGGTCCACAAGCTGAACACCACTTCATCCTAAAGACGAAAAAAACTTAAAGGGCACGAGCTCTTCAAATATATAAAAGGCTGCTAACAGGGCATTACTCACTCTTTATATTACTCGTACAATAGCGTAAGAAATAATGGGCTTAAATTATAGCAGAAAATGTTTGTTTAAACATCTCCTGTATTTCCTAACAGTAAGGGTAGCATAACACAGAAATGGATTGCCTGGGGGAGATGGGGATTCTCTGTACTTTTTCAGACCAGATTAAAGAGATGTCTCCTCTTCGGGGCACAAGAGCTGTGCAGGTGATCATCTGAGGTCTCTTCTGCACTTTTAGTTCTGTGAAAAACAGAAGCCAAGCCAAGCCCCAAATCAGATGACGAAGGTGCCTCTGCAAGACCTTAATAGGACTGTGGGAGCTGAACATTATTATGCATTCTGGTCATTTACAACACAGCTGAAGCTAGCAAGGTGAAGGGCAGACACTCCCACTGCAGTGTTGCTGGACTAAAGCCCAGATTCCTGCCAACCTACCACACTGCATTTTGAAAGTTCATTTTATAGACGTATTATCACAATTCACCACTCCAGCCTTATCCAGCCATAAATGCAGCAAATCCTACTGAAGTCTGTGAGTCATCAGTGCATGCAACAAGGCAGGAGAGCGCTTGAAATGCTTTGCTGTGTAGGAACAACCTGAAGTACCTACCATTCTGAACATTAGCCCAAAGGATTGACATGCCCAGGTAATCCCAGGCAAAATGGCAGTAAATCCTCTGCAAATGTTACCCCTGATGCATATGCATAAATATGCTCTTCTGTCCCATAGCACCGCTATTCCACCCCAGCAGCCCTGACTCCTCCCAGTTCTCACCTAGGGCCAGCAGCATTGAAGACACGTAGCTACTGGGGTCTCTGGCATGGGCAACAACTCCCTGAGCCTGGCCACTGAACCCAGACACCTAGAGTCATCCCTCAGGAGGAGAGGTGGTGCCCAGAAGGGTGCCCATGGGTGTGGAGCAAACAGCAGCACACGAGGGGAGCTCGCCGTGCCTCCGGCCTGGCTCACAGGGTCCATAGTTCTCCTCCTCCTCATGCTACTGACTCCTCCCCAGGCACTGTCTTCCTCAAGGGGTGAACGTGCTTATTAGGGATAAGCGAACACCAGTAGTCGTATGAGCCATATTCTCACTTCTTCCCACAGACATATTCACACAAGTGCATCATTATACTGTCAAGCTATGGGGACTCTGGCTGGCTTCAAGGACGTAAACTTGTTCTTTGGCCAGAACAGCTCTTTACCCAGTCCCTGTAGGGTCTGCAAAATGCCAGTGTTTTCACGAGACTGTGCCCTTCCCTCCCCTCCCTGCATCTTGTCATAGTCCCGCTTACAGATCTGCCATTCTGAGATTATTATTTTTATTGAAATGCTCGGGACTGCAGTGCAGCTGCACAAGAAATAAAACCAGGCCGCCCTCATTCCCTCCTCATTTCCACAGTATGGAGATGCGGTCCCCCCCATAATATGCCTCTGGTCATTCCCTCTCCTCCTGTGACACCAGGATAGCCAAGGGGGCACTCGCCAGGCCTGGCCCCTGTTCATACCAGCTCATGTTCCCATTCTGGGCCAGCCAGAGAAAGGGGCTGCAGCCTGCACTCTCCCTCTGATGAAGCAGTTCCGTGTGATGGGACTGCCTGGCTAGGAGCAACGCCCCAGGGATAGAAGGGAGGCAGGAGACTGGGAAGGGATGAAATCGAAAAAGTAAATTGTAAAAATCAGACGCTGCTGGGTTACAGATCAGGGAGGGGATAGCTACTCCTTGCTAAATTCTGCACTCACTTTCCGATCCTATTCCAGCCCCAATGTGCAGGACATCTTATCAGGAGAAAGCTGCCTGCATAATGGAGGGCTTTCAGGCAAAGCCAATGCAAACGCTAAGGGGCCAACACCACTGGGAGATTAAATGAGCTAAATATTTATAGCTTGGCTAAATGACAGCCAACAGACCTGATGTAAATACCAAGGAAGGAAAGAAACATTTTAAGGTGGCTTTGAGGACAGGATAGAAACAAGCTGAAATGAAGGGAAATTTTAGGCAAGATTCTTTTCTTTTGCTCCATCTCCTGTGCAAGAGAGGGAGGCAATAACCCAGCAAAGCATGTGAAGTGTGCCTTGTGATAAAAAGGGATCCAGAACTGATCTGTGCACCTATGGGCAGCAGGATGAGTGGCTCCAACGACAGCTAATCCTAGGTCTTGCTTCTGTGGTTTCTGCAGGTACAGACTCTGGGCGGACGCCTGCGCAGAAATGTTTGGAGGGCTTGACATCTGCGCTGTCAAAGCTGTCCACAGCAAAGATGGAAAAGACTATATCATTGAGGTGAGATCCTGCCCCTGTGTGCATGGTTAAGCAGCCACTGCTCCTCGGTGCCTGCCCGCTTCCTCCAAGCTGTGGCCCACCGACATGCAAGAAGCATGTGTCAGGGTTGAAATGCCTTCATTTCTCAGTGTGGACTGTGAAAGGAAATGGAGAGCCACAGACTGCCTGGCCACCCCAGATTTCCACCCAATGAATCCTTTTACCAGCATGGGACCAGATGTGAAGCTGCCTTCTTATTGAGCACACTAACAGCCTCCAAGTGTTGCTGGCAGCACCCAAAGTTTGGTGCGTCTCTGCACCAGTGGCCCAGCATCATCCTCCCTATGCTGGGCACTTGCAAAGCCAGCACACCTCTCGTAGCTGCATCATGACAGCATCATGAACAAACATGCCTATATTCCGCGCACCCTGAATGCAGTGACAGATGATGCTGGCACATTAGTCCTGTTAACCTCTCCCCACTACCCATGCAGAGGTCCAGCAGGTGACTCAGTCCACTAAAAAGCACAGTTTCTCTCTGAATGAACCTGTCTTTCTCTGATCAATTTAAAGGGAACCTCAATAACAAAAATCCCAGCTGTATCTTATTTAAAAGAGCAGAATAAATGATGAGAGTGTAGCAAAAAGGTCCCTAAGTAGCAGGAACAATTTAATTTAAACACCAGGTATATTTTCTAAAATCTTCAGTATTCACTACAATAACAGACCAGCAAGACAAAGCTCACAGAGTTACTATGGGCAGTGGGGAGTATACACTTTTGTGTTCAGAGCCCTGTTAGCTGGGCAGACGGTGGCTCTGAGCGCTTACGTTCAACGTGCTCCTTACCAGGCCAGGAGGCAGACGTGGGATTGCAGCAGATATCACACTCAGGTCATCCTAAAGGGGCAGAGAAGGAAAAGCTGGCCAGAAAATCGAAGTGGAAATTTAAGAGACAATCTGGGGGAGAGAAAATCTAGCAAGTAAGCAAGTGCCTCTGTCACTATGTGACTCAAGGAGGCACAGCATCTGACCCACTGTAAACTCCACCAACACAGGCCAGCTGAGGAAGATGAGCAGAGCCAGCCTATGGCTTCATGCAGGGGTGCTGACACACTGGAAAGCTATGTGTGGGAGAGCAGTCCCACCCGCTGAGGGTTGGGATGCTGATGAGAACCACATGAGCCCTCCAGCGACTGTGCATAGGGGAGCAGTGACCTGTCAAAGGCCATGTGATAGAAGCACGCTGCCAGCAAACACGCTGGTGAGCCTCTATCTTTCTTGAAGTGATGGGGCCAGGGCAATGGGTCTGCTCCTGTATGCAATTCATCAGCACCTGGAGGAGCATCCCCCAGAGCAGACTGTCTCCCTGCCACGCACTTTTGTATCTCGATGCACATGGAGCTGAGAAGGGAAGAGCAAGGCAGCAGACTCGCTAGAGAAGTAAGGACATTTGGACTGTGTCCATACATGGTCAGATGCGTGATGTGGTTTTCATATCCCTGCATCTATTCTTGCACATAAGCCTATGTACGTGCACACATGGTTAATTCTGTGCTTAAGGATTATGCCTCCGTCTGGGTATACCTCTGGGTTTTCACATCTGCCCCGTGTGTGACTGACTGGATAAAAAGCACATCCATACGCTAACAGCCATCATCAGCTTGCACAGAAACGCACGCTAATACTCCTCTCTCTGAGAGCAAGGTGAAAAGCGAGGGCTCTAATACGACACAAATCAGAAGGAACAGGGCAGCTTCAGATGGGTCATGCTGAATTATCGCAGCGGAGAACCTGATTGAGCAGGCCTGATGTAGCAACATCTAGCAGGCATTCAGATGCCACGCTGATGGACACTGTGAGGAAAGGAGTAGAGGAGTGCAATACAAAGAGCAGAACAAAGGCCAACAGGCACCTTTTCTACTTTATGCAGATCTGAGGGAGATGCTGACAAGTAATTAATTGCCTCCAGCCTACTTCCTGGGGTACTTTTCTTGGTCTGAAACTGATCCTTTATTTTGCCTTTTTCTTTTGATAGTGGGAGAAAAAAGTTATTTGACAGTGTGACAGTTGTATTTTTCTTGGTGAGAAGGAACAGCGTGCTGTGACATTTTACAAGAAAGCACGCCTAAATGGGCTGAACAAATAAGGAATTTGCACAATGCCATTGCAGGCAGTAATTAATTTTCACAGTGCAAAGCAGTTCTCGAGGAAAGATTCGCAGAGATAGTGATGGGCAGTTCTATGAACTGAGATTTATCACAGTGGTCTGTTGCAATCAGATTAAGACAGATGAGTTATGAACACAGCACAAGAGTAATCTTGCACCCATGGTATTTGTTGTTACTTGAACTTCACCTTCTTTTCCTTTCCCATGGCAAACAGCAGAATCTAGTACACTTCTGCCCTTCACAGCCCTAGCATGCTTACGCACAATTTTCATGGGTCATATTGAAAACTTGGAAGAAATCAGTAGATTTCTTCAAAGTTTCATTCTATTAAAACAGCTGTGAATTTAACAGTATGGGCTGGTACTTGTTTTTCCTCTGCTTTAAAGACCTTTGCCACTTTAAGGGAATATTCAGCATGAATAGTCAGCACTTGATCAAGAGGCCAGATCCTCAAAACCATGTAAGTTCAGTACCACTGTTAGCAGCCAGATTCTCAAAAATGCTCAGCAGTGTGTATGGTTTAATAATCTTCCCCATCCCTTTAGTTTTTTTGTAATCTAACCCTTTTCCACATCTCTGCTATGCTGCCAAACATGGAGCGAGCACATGGCAAGTAGAATGATCCATGTGATTTATTCTTCCCCCTGGATCAGCTAAGCCGTGTTACTAGACATGCTGCCCTGCAAGAAGCCCTACCCATCCCTTCAGTGCCACATCATTCCTTTGATATGTCTAATCATCTGTTTCCTTCCTTCCTTCTTTCGCTAAAAATCACCTAACACTCCACTTTTGCACATCAGAGCATGGAATAACAAGTCCAGCCTCCAGGCCTCAGAATCAGATAGGTGCAGGGGGAGGGCCAGGATGGGGTTTTCTGGAGTCTCTCCCCTGCCCGGCCGTTTTCCGCTCCCCCCTCGTACACCTTATCAGGCAACAGCAGCTGCATCAGGAGCTTGGGGAGCTACAATGACCGGGTCCATATGTGCCGATGGCTTCTTGCCTTGTCCAGCTCTTCTGTGATCTCCACAGGAAGAGATGAGCGCAGTCTGTCCCTGATTCACGTATTCATAGAATCATAGAATCACAGAATGGTTAGGGTTGGAAGGGACATTAAAGATCATCTCGTTCCAACTCCCCTGCCATGGGCAGGGACACCTTGCACTAGACCAGGTTGCTCAAAGCCACATCCAGCCTGGCCTTGAAGACATCCAGGGATGGGGCATCCACAACATCTCTGGGCAACCTGTTCCAGTGCCTCACCACCCTCTCTGTGAAGAATTTCTTCTTGACATCTAATCTAAACCTCCCTGCTTTCAATTTATACCCATTACCCCTTGTCCTATCACTACAGGCTCTTGTAAAAAGTCCTGTCCCAGTACCCTTGCAGGCCCCCTTCAGATACTGGAAAGCTGCAATGAGGTCTCCTCGGAGCCTCCTCTTCTCCAGGCTGAACAAGCCCAGTCCTCGCAGCCTTTCGTCATAGGAGAGGTGCTCCAGCCCTCGGAGCATCTTCGTGGCCCTCCTCTGGACTCGCTCCAAGTGGTCAATATCCTTCTGATATTGAGGGCTCCACAGCTGGACGCAGAACTCCAGGTGGGGTCTCACCAGAGCAGAGTAGAGGGTATTCCTCTCACCCATTTGATTTATTTCAGCATTACCATTCTATCTCCCCAGTTCCAGAGCAATTCCCCTCTCCCAGAGAACAGATGAGGTGACGTCTCATGCTCCTTTTCAGTTCATTGGCACCCAGTTGTGTCATTTTGCCCGCAGAAATCACTGCCATTTCCAAAGGCCCTCCCTTATGCATATGATTGTTCATTCCCCTATTTGCAAGCTCCCACAGCTCCCATTCATACACCCTCGTCCCCGGTGCACCTTCACTGCATCAGCTGGGACCTGCTCCAGGGTTCATTGCGCCCAGTCACTCTGTTCTATATAACAGCATCTTCCCCTTCCTCTCCAGCCACTGCTGCCACAGAAACAGGGGACCCTTAAGACGAGGAAATGAGGGGTTTGGGATACAGAGCTGTACCTCAGTTACTCGCAGTGGGGGTCAGGGAGCCAGGAGCCAGGCTTGGCTGGCCAGGCTGTGAGCAGAGTAATGGCATCATCTAGTGGTCACGCAGGTCCCCGCACGGTGCCTGGCAGGGAGCTGGGGCACATCTTGTCCCACGCGTGAGCTGGAACTGCCAAATGAAACGGGAATGCTTGCAAGGTGGGAGTGGAGGGGAGGGAAACCTGTGCAGGAACCTGCTGGAGGGCCCCTGGGAGCCCCTGGCTAGTGAGACACAGGGGGAACTGGCTGCTCCGTGACACTGCTGGGAAATGTCTCCTTTCCCAACCTCATTTGTTAACAGAGAAACGACGAAGCGGACAGTGGAACAAGAGGCCACTTTGTGTGTTTGGCTGAGCACTGCCATCTCATTTTCTAACCTCTTCCTTCCGCCCCCTGGGTCAAGTAGGCTGTGGATATAAACACCATGCGAACCCCAGTTAAACTTCCTAAGGCAGCTTCTCTAGTGGTATGAAGAGACACCTGTGGAAATTTATCCACATTAACATTCTGCGAGAACAGACCAGAATACAAACTCAGTGAACTCACCCCACTGATTTCCCCTGCTTTAAATCTAAAACAAAGGGTGGAAAGCTTTCCATTCCGCTCCAAGAGTGGACTCCTGCAGCCTTGCCAGGGTGGAGTGTGCTTCCGATTGTTATCTGAGCTTGAGTCAGTGCCTTTCTTGAGCAATGCAACCTTTAACTCTGCATTTCCAGGGGTTTTAATGTTTGGTTTAAAAATAAAAGCAAAATAAAATAAACTCTTCCAACCCTGATATTTTGGTACAATTATATTTACTCCAGCTGAATCTTAATGGCATCATCATGCAGTTCTTCCTGTGGGATTTAGCTGATGTTTGCAAAGCACTTGATTTATGAGGAACTGTTGAAAATGATGTTTAGGGCTGCTGCTACACAGCTGAGGGGCTGCTGTGCTTTCATTATTACTGTTGTTGTCAGACCATTTCTTACCTCAAAGAGCCTTTGAGGGTTCTCCTTCCCCATCCCCACAGTCTTGCTTCCCAGCTTTCCCTAGGACAGTTGTAATACTTGCTTGGGAAGCAGTCATATCACAACAATGTCAAGAAGACAAGGAGAGAATAAGTTTACTTTCCTGCATTAGGTGCTGCTGGTCTGGTGACATCCTAATCATTACACACCTGTGGTGTGTATGTCCCCTCTCAGGGTGCTTTGTGTTGATTAATCCCAAATGTTTCCTGGTTTCCTCCAGTGCCTGTTGCTCTCATCTCCTCAGACTTCAGCACGTTATTTCCCCTCCCCTGTAGTCTTTGCTGCTGCAGTGTCACCCACAAATACTGTGGGATAATGCCAGAGAAACCTCATCCATCGGAGGCATCTCCTCAGGACATGTGAGAAAGAAAGTTTGGTTTTAGCTGATGCAGAAAGTCTCCAGTCACCAGAAGTCTTGGCTTGGCTTCCAAGTTGTGAAGGGAAGGAAGGTGGGGAGGTGGGGGAAGTACATACCATTCCAAGAAAACCTAAGCGAAACCCCAGGCCTAGGTAGGTCAAGCATGTTTCTGAACAGAGGGGACTGGTGACTCTAGGTGTTGGCAAGGATGTGGAGACCCAAAACGGGTTAATGTGAGTGGTGAGTTGAAACAGGCTTCTGCCACCTGGAAACCTCCTTACTAACCGTTGCTTTTCTGTCCTGTGGCAGGTGATGGACAGCTCGATGCCCCTGATTGGGGAGCATGTGGAAGAGGACAGACAGCTTATAGCTGATCTGGTTGTTTCCAAAATGACTCAGCTTGCCATCACTGCTGGATCTACGCCGTCACCTCTGAGGCCTTGGGTATGACCAAAGTTATTGCCAAATTGTTTTCCTGATTCTCCCTCCTCCCTGTGGGTGCCGGGCAGTCAGACATCTCAGAGAGCTGAACAGTCCCATATGGGGGTGTATTGGACAGACTGCCTCCTGCTCTTGCAAAGAAGTCTCTCACAGACTCTTTGAAGTGGGTCCCCCTAAGAAACTTCTCTCTCTCCCTTCCTCTCCTTCCATATAACTGTGACATTGCACCAGTAGCATCGTCCATGTAGCTAGACATTCTGGCTTCCTAAATTCGTATATTCATATTGAAGACAGCCATTGTTAGAGGTTCTTGTAATGCCCAACTTCATCTCTATCTAACACCATCCCTCAGGATAGGTTTCATTCCAGATTTTCCATTAATGATGACAATCTGTGCTTCCCAGAACAGAGAGTGGGAATCCCCACCAAGAGTTGCTCCATTCCTTACTGCAGCCTTTCTTTGGAGATGCCCCACAATGCTGAATTCATCTAAGAACCTGTCATTTTTGCATTTAAACCCATCCCTTAGTGCTTCTCGTGTACATTCATTTTGAGTATCAAATGCCACATTCCCCAGGGGCAGCTCTCTACAAATGAAACACACCGGAACATAACCTGTCTCTTCAGGTGCACGTGCTACACTTCCTTCAGCACCCAGCAGTGAGCCACGCACAAAGGTTTGAATTCATCTAAGAACCTGTCATTTTTGCATTTAAACCCATCCCTTAGTGCTTCTCGTGTACATTCATTTTGAGTATCAAATGCCACATTCCCCAGGGGCAGCTCTCTACAAATGAAACACACCGGAACATAACCTGTCTCTTCAGGTGCACGTGCTACACTTCCTTCAGCACCCAGCAGTGAGCCACGCACAAAGGTTTGAGGACAACAAATCTGTACAGAAGAGAGGACAGGAGAGTAAACAGGCTGAGGGGTAATACTGACTGCAATGCACTGCAACAGTTTCCATGACCTCTTAAGATGAAAAATGGGAGAAAGCACTTTATGGCTCTCTGCCTTTGCTGTATGAGAGCCCATGCCTGCTAAACCAGGTCCCCAGCATGAAGGGTATTCAGGGTAACTCCAGCTTTTAGCTAGGCTGAGGGGGTAAACATTTAATAGACGCTAAAAAAGCTTTGAGGCCGGGAAAGTGATACAGAAGGGATAGGATTTACTCTGGCCAATGTGGAATCAACAACTGCCATGAGAAATAGCAGATATAGAGTGTATAAACTAGGAGCAAAGGGGAAGCCAACAGAAACTGAGAACATGGACAGATGCATCTGCTTTCTATGTCTGTAATATACTGGTACAGGATTGGATTGGATAGGATTACAAGAGACCTAAAATAGGGCCAAAATAAGAACAAAACAAATGGGCTTGGGGGGATAGGATGTGAAATAGAAGAGTTAAATAAGAAAAGGGACTTCATCAAGAATACAACCTACAAATATCTGTGTACAACAGTCAAGAAAATGAAACTCACAAACATGTTAAATTGAGCTGTTTGCTATAGAGAAAGACCTTGGTACATGAACATTGCAGAAACTGCACAGGCTGCAGTTACCAACATAACGCGACAACATGTGAGGCTGGTGAGATGCAGAAATAGAGCTACACGCAAAGACTTCCACTGAACAAAGAAAAATAACAGTTCTGAATACAAGGACATTTATAGAGATATGAACCCTTTGATATCCTATGGGTATGCACAGGATATCTATACATATTATTGGAGCTGTCTATACTAGTCTCTGGATCAAGAAAAACTGAGAAATTATGAAACTGAGTGCACAGCATTGACAGAGGTGGAAGAAGCAACAAGTTATAACAATGTACAGCTACAGCTACCAAGAATCAAGTCAAATAGCACAGTGGGACAGGAATTCAGAGAGAGTTCTCCACCCCTGTAAGTGTCCCCTTCCTACAACTGCAAAAAAGCCCCTGTCTCCTGCAGGGAAACACCACCTTGCCCTAGCCTTGAGAAACACCAAGGTACAAATTCAGAAAGTGAATATATACCATTAGGTTTCATTTCCAAGGGACAGATGTGATTATCAAAAAGTAACAGTATGACACAAGCAGTTAGAAAATATTGTTTTAACAGACTGAGAAAACTAATCCCTAGCATTAAGACTGCACGGATGTTATCTGAGAGACCATTGTTTTCCAGAATGCGTACATAAATTTCTGGTCTGCTCCTGAACCAGGAATGCAAGAAATAAACTTTCAGCGTTGAATGGCAAAGTGATAGAGGACATTCAAGACAAACAGAAAAAAAAATCTTCCAAATTTGGAAATCTGACATTTAAGAAGACCTTTATGCATCAAGCAAGTAATAAAAGGAAACGCAAAAAGGAGAGAAATTAATTTTGAAGAGCAGAGAGAGGGAAGAATGAAACAAATTCTTTGAGTTCATCAGAAGATGGAAACCTACCAAAGAATTGGTGGGCTCTATGGATCACCCAAAGTTAAGGGAGAAAAGGAAGACAACATGGAGAGTGTTGTGACTCTAGTCAATTTGCTGGAAGTGGGGAACTTCTTAAACTGGATATAGTTCTTCCTGATCAGAAAGATAAGGGAGAGAACAAAAACAATGATTAAATCAATGATGACTGATATTTTTAAAACTTAAGCCCCCAGACCTAGATGGCTACATCCAATGAACTGAATTTAGGAAGTGACTAAGCTGCCATGAAAAAATGTGCAATTTCATTAGAAACCATTAGAATTTCATAGCTCCAGAGGATTGGTGTAAAACAAATATGAAATATGTGTTTAAAAAGTTATAAAAGTAATGTATAAAAATGTAGACAAGTCATGGACCTTACAAATTACCGCAGACAATAACTGAAAGAATAATACAGAAGACTAACAAACCAATAGAACCGCAGCTTAAAAACATCTACTGCCTTTTTTTTTTTTGTGAACAAAAACGTTCCATTAATTTCCTTTTGATTCTTTTCCCCTCATTTTTTTGAGAATTCTTCCATGAAGTGGTAGATAACAGGCAATCTGTCAAAATAATGTCAAAAAGCCTTAGGCAAGGTAACAGAGAGAAGCTGTTAAACAAAGCAAGCAGGGAGGGGTTCAAATGCAAAGTTTCATTGTGGATCAGAAGCTGGCCCCAGATAAAGACATAAATAGAAGAGATTTTAATTCTTGCAAACAGTTAGCAGAGGGGATGCTTAAAGGATACTATACTAAACCTGGTCATGTTGAGAATTGGATGGTTGAGCCCAGAACAGGGTAAGATGTTAACGATGAACTTGTTTTCATGCCTACAGCGTGAAACCTGGTTTCATGGCTACAGCTGTAGTTCTCCTCTTGCCTCTCTGCCCCACCTCCATCCTTTCTCCTCACTGTTTCCCTTCCAAAGGCAAGAGACCTTGGGCTGGCCCTCCCCCCTTCATCTCTGAGCCTCAAAATCCTGTTTTGCCTTCACCTCTGAGAAGCCTTAATTGGCTGTAGGCAAAGGGAGATCCAATTCCCTTCTTTGGCTGGTCTAAGCAGGATGTGTCACAGCATTAACACAGTAAATTTGCACCAAAAGCAAGGCAAGGTTTAGTGTCCTGAGCTACGTAGGACTAGAAGCCATGAATGGAAAATTCCCAGATTTTCCTCTACATCCATTTGTAAGTCCCAGATAAATAGTGTAAAAGATGGGCTGGCAACCTCATTGCATTTATGTTGGTCAGTTGAAACTCATTTCAGCGCTTCCAACTATGAAACATTACCTCCCATTTCCAGAATCACTTAGCTCATTCTCCTGACCTTTCAGGAGCCTTGAAGACACTTTTATCATTGTGTTCTCCATGTAAATAATCCGGCACATACCAGCCAATCTGTCTCCAGCTTCGCCTGCTTTCATAAACAATTTTGTGCAATAGGCATACTCAGAGTTCTGTTGACCTTGGACCGGCCCTCTGTGCAACAGTTCTGTGTTGCTTAATCTGTATATTAAAATATCTGTCAAAAAGTAAACAGTGAAAGAGAAGAAAGTAGAGATGGCACCAACGTATTCAGGTTGGTCAGGATCAGGGATGGCAGCAAAGGACATCTGACAGAGATGTCCTTTACGTTAAGTTACCACGATGGCAAATGAAACCCCATATGGAACATTGAAAGGTAAGCTAAGCTGGGGGTAGAGAGGGGGACAACATAAACAATCCGTAGGCCTTGCAAGTGGCAGTACCCATGCCCCTAGAGAAAGACTTTGTCGCAAACAGGCTAATGAAAACCATTGCTCAGCCTATGGTTGTGTTGACAAGGGAGAAGCAGGAAATCAGGATGCAGGAGAAATGAGCTGGTGACGTATACAGAGAACCCAAAAACTGCTTCATCTGGAACAATGTAAGCAGACCTGCCTCTGGCATCTGCAGAAGGAATCACAAAGCTGGGAAAGAGAAGTGGGTGATGAAAACAATTATGTGCCTGGAAACATTCCCATGGAGGGACCAAAGGGATTCAGTCTCTTGGCTTTAGAAAGGAGGTGAATGAGAGAAAGGGCAGCAAAGGTTTACAAAATAACAAATGACCTAGCAAGGGCAGGTTGTGAGAACTGCTCTCAAAACTCAGAACGAAGCAACAGAGTTCAGAAATGAGAAAGGCAGTGACGCTGAGAGCTGAGCAAGACTCAAAGGGTCTGGGTGTCAATATCAAAACAAAATATCTGGAACTGTTGCAAAGATTTGGTGGAGCAGATAATAAGCTTCATGTTTCAGGGTTGAAGCTGGCCCTTCCTTATTAGCAATCAAGAGGAGACCCCTTAGGGTAAAGAGATGATTACTCCATAGATGTTTCCACGGTTCATCCCTCCTTCCTTTGGAACATCTGGTGCTGGAACCTGTCCAAAATGGGAGATGGGACTAAGAGACCCCTCAGGCCTGATACATTTGCTAATTCCTGATTGCCTAAAAAACACTCTAAACTGTAACTTCATTGTTATTCCCTGTGAGCAAACAACTTCTGTGCTCTTTATTACTCAGCTCTCCATTTTAGTCCCATGAGATTTTAACAGCCAGATGCTGCATGTGTGTGTATGTGTGTTTTTAAGGAACACTTCAGGACTCCCCAGTTCCTGTATAACCTCAGGGCTTCTCTTTGGGGACTCTGTATTAACTGGAATGGCTTTTTTTCCTCCAGCCTCCACAAGTTCAGCCTGCGGCAATGAAATCTCAGACTGGACCTCCGCTTGGACAGCTGTCCCAACCACGGCCTCCTCCCCAAGGTACAGTTCTTCGGGCCCCATGACAGTATGGGCTGTGAGTTGTTATCCCTTTTCCTTCTAAACAAAAGCTATCTAGCAAAGGTTCACTTGTTCCACTTCACTGACGAGCAGGCAGCAAATTCAGTGTGCTGTTAAAGAGCTGCTGGCATATTGCACAGCAGCTCAGAAAGTGGGGTGAAACTTTGATACAGATCCAGCTGACACTGCTGGTAGAACTCAGCACAGCAAAGCGAGGCCACTTGAACTGGCACAGGAGCAGGATTCTGGGCACAGAGTGTATCTGTGTTTGCACAAAACTGCTACAAGTGGCTGCAAGTGTTATGAAGGGATGGGAAGATGCTGGTGCTGTCAGGGTTGGAACAGACAGCAACGCGGCAATGCCAGGGTTCTTAATCCATCGCTCCAGGTGTTCCCCTGTCCAGTGTTCCCCCTGACAGCAGAAGCAGGTTTGACTCACGTGGTTGGTCAGAATGAGGTATTTGGTTAATTGTCCTAATTTACGCAGAGGTGATGAAGCACAGGGCTGCCCCACAGGTACCCAGACCACACCAACCACTCAGTTCAAATGAGCAATCAGACCTTCCTTTTTGACACCTTTGTCCTTTCCTTTCTCCATTCCAATCTCCTTCCTAATTAACAACCACCTCCAACCACCTTTTCCTCATTGGTCACAGTTTAACTCTACCCAGAATTTGGTATTTCTGATACCAAATGCACCTATGCAATCTTGGCATTACACGCAATTACTGCTATGATGACCTAGGAGTTGCTGGCCAGGCAGGATACTACTTCCCCATCTGCCTCCAGTACTCCAATTCTCTGCTAAGTTTTTTCTCACATAACTTCCCCTTAACCCTGTGTGAAATCCAGCCAGCCCTCACAACGCTAACTGTAACTTTTGTCAGCTTCTCACACTGTTATCTGTCATGTTCAGCAATTTCACACATCACATCCAATTGTTTTCCACATCCTCTTCAGTTTTGAGAGTCTGCTACCAACATGGCTGAAGCCACCTGGTGATAATGCTGGAAGAGATGTATGGGTGCACAGTCTCATATCAAACTGCTGGGCCCATGAAGGGACTGCTGACCCAAACCAGCAGATTGCGCTTTCATTTTCTGCACAGGATTGGATTTCCAGTTACTCTTCCTTCCCAATGCAGGAAGTGCTTGCCAAGGATAAGAAACATTAGTTACATGTAAGAGTACAGCACGCTGAAGTGGCTTCCTTTGGGGAGAGTGGCAGAGCTTCTTCAGTGCTGAAGGAGGTAGAGAAATAGACAACTCTATAGAGATGTGGGCATCACACCAGCGTTAAGCCTATAAAAGAGGTTTTTCCTTTATCCTTATGCATGAAGCTACTCTGAACACTCTCTCCCCTTAGCAAAACCCATTCTTCCATATAGATGCTCCTTGCTTGTTGCCTGCCACATGACCTTCCTCATGTTTATGTCTACACATCCCTTTCAGGTGGACCACGCCAGCCTCCGGGATCTCAGCCTCCACGGACAAACGCACCTCCACAGCAGCGGCTCTCTCCTCAAGGACAGCAGCCCCAGAGTCCCCAGTCCACTTCTCCTCAGCAGCAAAGGTCACCTGGATCTCCACAGCAAGTCCGATCAGCAACCGGGTCTTCTCCAGTCCAGGCTTCCAAGGCAGGCGTGTTCCCTCCACAGCAGCCTAGGCCTCCTGCTCAAGGCCGAGCTCCTAGCCAGCCAAGCCCCACTGAAACGTCCAAGCAGCAAGCTGCCCCACACCCGCATCTGAAGTAGGTGCTCTGCTAAACCACTAATAGCTACAGATATTAGAATAAGGCTGTCAGAAAAGTACTGTGAGCTGACATGAAGAACATCTCACCTGTTGACAGGCAATAGTCCCCAGGGACAAAGGCCTGGACAACTGCAAGTGCCTTCAGAGATACATAAGCCCGGGCATAACAGGCCACCACTGAGCTGTTGTCAGGAAGAACAAGTTGCATTTGACATCTCCAAGATTTCGCGTTCTTCTTCTTGTTCACGTGCTCTTCGTAAATCATGTGCTCTATCCTGGCTGTATCAACACAGCTACTGCCTTCCCAGCAGGGTGTATACTTCTTGCAGGCTGTAATCAGTACATTATTGGCCAGAAAGCTCAGCTAGAGTCATTCTTTCACTATTCCCTGAATACTGGAGCCACACAAGGTTCTTTACCATGCAATGTTTTGTAATTGGTAGCAAAAGGCAGAGGGACGTGGAAGTGATATTATTGACATATATATAAAACTCCAGATGGTGACTGTGTTTAAGCATTCTTCTGGAGCACAGTACACCACCACTGAATTATTGTGGTCTTGGGTAGCAGCCTTTGCTGCCGCCCTCCATGGAGCATATCTGGCTGGCACCATGGCAGGAAAGACTGGCAGAACAACATTTGGTGTTAACAAAAAGTTGACATGAGAGTGAATTGGTATGAGCAGACCAGAACAAAATACAGGCTAGGAATGAGAAGGCAGTCTCTAGGCAGCAGAGGAGTGATGTTCTAGAATAGGCTTTCAGCGATGATGTCTACATTAGCAAGGGAAACCAAGAGCAGTGTAATTAAGGATCAAAATGTTGGTGCTAAGGATGCAGTTATCACACTATACGTGTTCCAAATACTTTAATTCAGTCTGGTCTTGCGCGAAATGCCTATTACTGACCAGGAGAAACCACACAGTGACAAAGCATGGGAAGTGGGGAAAACTGGGAGATGTACTTCTAAAGCACAGTCCTGATCTGAACTTAAACATCAGCAGAAACACATCCATCAAGAGCAGTGTGGCCAACCAGAAGACCTGCATGTCACAGCTGGCAGTCAGAGCAGACATGCCAGGGAGGGCAGGCAACAGCTCACATGGTAGGGGACATGGCTACCAATTTGCCAAACCTCTCAGGCTGTCACATTTGGAAGGACAGGACTGCCACTCATGGTATGGCTGATGAGAGACTGGTGACCCTCAGTATGAACCCATTCTCTGTTAGTAGTTGCTGTGGTTTAACCCAGGCTAGCAATAAAGTACAGCCACTCAGAGGACGAGAGGAAAAGAGAAGGAAGCTCATGAATTGAGATAAGAACTATTTAATAATTGAGTATGAATTAATATTATAGTGATACGAATAATATTAACAATACTACTAATAATAAGTAATTAAAACAAATTCTACAGTTACTCACCACCCACCAACCAGTACACAGCCACGTCCTGAGAGGCAAGAGTCAGAGCCAGAGAGTCCAAAAGCCAGAGCCTTAGATCAATTGCAGCAGAGTCCAAGAAACCCCCACGAGTGACAGCACGACCAGGAAAGCCAACCAACCCACCAACTCACTAATGAATGAACGAATGCAGGGTCAAACGAGCTAACAAACAAGTGAGCTATGACCCCCCAGCCCACTCCCAGGTGATGTACTGAGCAGGACGTGCTATGAAACGAAATACTCCTTCGGTTAGTTCAGGTCGGCTGTCTGAACTGTGTCCCCCCCACTGCTTGTAGTGAGAAAGTTGGGAGCACAGCAAGTATCAGAAGCTGAAAAAGACCTTGAATTGGTGCAAGCATTGCCCAGCACGAGCTAAAAAAAACACCTTATTAGTACTGTTCTCAGGGCAAATCCAAAACAGCCTCTTACAAGCTACTGTGAAGAAAATTAACCCTGTCCTGACTAAAACCAGCACAGTAGTAAAATGACTGAACTTTTCCTCACAACAGTAGCACCAAATGCCAATTGCATGTTTTTAATCAAGTGTTTTCATAAACACACACTGTGATCAGTATCGGTCACCTGCCCATGCCCCATCCTCTCCCCTCCCCTTCTTCCTGGCTGTCTTAGCATATGGAGATTCTCCTTGCTTATGTCTGCTTTCATCCCTGAATTTGCCTGTGTGATGGAGCACAAAGCATCAGTAGCCACCTTTGAACTACAACTTTCCCCTGCTGAGTCCAAACCCTGTTTTCTGTTTCAGCAAATCGCAGTCCCTGACAAACACCTTCAACATATCTGAGTCATCTCAGCGAGGGAATGCCAATGAAGACGAAGCAAAAGCCGAGACCATCCGCAACCTGAGGAAATCATTCGCTAGCCTGTTTTCCGATTAACAGTCCCACAGCTGGATCGATGCTTTTGTCAACCCTCACTCTTCATACCAGCATACCTGGCGTCATCCTAGAATATATCCAGTGGTACCCAGCAACTGACAACTAACACCTGGGTAAAGGGAATTTAGAGAACTATAGTTGTTTTAATGCAAAGAAAATATTTGAAGAACAGTCTAAAAAGTGACTGTATAAAAGTGGCACTATTTCATTAGTTTTTGTGCATAATCAGAACCACATCTGTTCAAATGACTCAGCTGTAAAGCAAATTTTACTCTTGCTAACCCCTGTGGAGTCAACACAGTTATGACAGTGCAAACTAGATTTTATTTTGATTTGTATATAGCCAATACAATTGCTAACTTCCAGTTACTGAATCCTTGTTGAGGTTGAGCTATAAAAAAAAGGCTTATTTCAGAAACAGATGTGCAAAGTCAGAGTCAAGAATAAGTATTCATTGACTGATAAAGTGAGCATGCTTGAGCATGGAAACACAGTGAACTGTGGAACTTCATGATACCAACTTTATAAATAAAGTCACTTTTCAGAGCAAAACTGTGTTTGAGTTAAATACGGTACCAGGCACCAGTAAGTGCCAAGGATCACATAGGCAGATCATCCAGATGGCCCGCTGGCTTGCTCTGGGTCACTCTGCTCATGGCAGATAAAACGTCTCTGCTTTATGCCTTCATTTATGTCCCCTGCACGTGATTCCCGAGTTCTGAGGGAAAAATGTCATGTTCTAACCCTGTAGCCTTAGCTCAAAAATAACCTGAGAAACGGCCCTTCCACACAAAAAACAACTTCTTCCCTTGCCCCTGAAAACACCAGAGTTCACGTTCACAGTTCACACGAATTCCAGACAAAAGCCAGCTCAGCTCCAAGCGCTTTGGTGACTTGGTCACATCTGGCTAAGTACGTCCCCCAGGAACACGCTTAATTAATAGCAGAGCTGATGAAGTGCACATACTTGTGCGCTGAGTGTTCCATAATACCACACGGAGAGAGAGATGGGGTGAAATCCTGTCTCCCTCCTCGAACTCCCACGGAGATCACTGGGGTGAGTGCCAAACGAAGGCAAGGTGACAGCCCTGCCGCCGAGCAGGAAAACTACCCGTCACAAACGCGGTGAGTTGGGTCCGTTCGGAGACACCAAGCCACGGGAGGGCATGCAGGGATTGGTCAGTAGCAGTCCTCCCCGAGCACCCCCAGGAATTACCCTTCCAGAGGGGAGATGGAGCTTTGCCAGGTGTGCTTTTCCCTCTAAGCCTGCAACGCAGGAGGAAGCAGTGCGTGAGCACGTAAACGACAGCCGGGACATGGCAACACCAGGAATGACACCAGCTACATTCAGGCCTGAGAACCACACCTTGGGTGAAAACGAGGTACCCACGGCCATTTCTGCCAGCGGAGAACCTGCCCTCCTGCCATGCCAAGCTCCACGGTTCCCCCCACCCCATCCCGATCTAGAACTGCCCCAAGAGCGCAGGGAGCGTGGCTCTCCGCAACGGGGAGGCCGACACGCCGCCCCCC
>NW_010228718.1:0-8323 GCF_000690775.1 Eurypyga helias
ATATAATATAAATAAATATAGCTAAAAGTGTTAATATAAAATTGGCAATTTAGAGTCCAGAAACCTTTATGCCACATCTCTGACATCCTTCCTTGTCAAGATTAGTGGAGTGGGAGCTGCTTGTACAGAAGGGAGTGATGCTGACTTTTTTTTATCTTTCCTCACACCATCTGCAGATAACAATACACAAGAAAAATGCCTTGTCAGATAAGCCTAAGACTTATTTAACAGATTAGAATCTTTTCCAAAATAGCATATGTTAAATGCCAAACATGTCTGAATGTTTGTGAGCAAAAAGCAATACCAGGCTAATGTGATAAGATAAAATAAACAGAACCATTTTTCAAGTTGTGCTCAGAAGAAATACAGACTAAAACACTGCAAGTAGGTGGTTTAGGCTATTATTTTCTCTTTGGGGTTTGTAATATCAATGAAAAATTACATTTCATCTTCCTGTCGTTCTTCTGAGTTGAAATCTGTTTTACCATATTTTGTAGACCACCCATGATAGGCCAGCTAGAGCAATAGCTACAGTTTGGAAGAATGCATAGATGGGTTTTACCTGAGACTGTGTGGAGATGGTCTTTTATTCAGTAAATAATCACAAAAGATAAATCTGCACAGCTAAAATAGCTGCAGTAGGAAAGAACACCTTGGTCTTTTCTGGGCACTTTACCTGCCGGGGTCTCCAAAGGGGGAGCTGGGGATGCTGCTATTCATTAAGCTTGTTACTCTTTGGAAGTTTCTCTTGACCAACAAGGCTCTGCTATTAGATTCCCTACAGATTCCAGGTAGTTTCCTTGATGGCACAAGTAGTCTGGGGCATCATTCTACACAGCAAATGAGGAGATTTGATTGAGTGGAATAGGATCCTGTATATTAGCAAGCCAGTGAGATGCTGTTCCAATACTAGATCTCAAAAATTTCTTTATGATGGTGGTGGAAGTTAAAGCTTTGTGGAATGGCTAGTGGAAGGCCTGCTTAGCTGTTTTCTTGTTGGGTTTGGGGTTTTTTTCCCCTTTCACTTTCCAAGCCAGCCCTGTAGTACAGTGCTTAGAAATATGTAATAAAGATGCAGTCACTGATAAAATGTTTTGAATTAGCCTCAGATGGCAGCTGAGCATCTTAGCCACTTGTTTACTCCTCCGAAGTGGGATGGGGCAGAGTATTGGAAAGGTGAATTGGGTTAATAAGGGCACTTTAACAAAGAATGCAAAAGCCATGTGCACAAGCACATGGAAAATAAGGAATTCATACACTATTTCCCATTGGTAGGCAGGTATACCACTTCCAGAAAAGCAAGACTTTATCATGCAACTTACTTGGGAAGATAAATGCCATAATCTGAGCATCTCTCCCTTCTTCCCACAGTTTTTATTGCTGAGCACAATGTCCATATAGTGTGGGATATCCCTTGGCCAGTTAGTATCAGCTCTGCCAGCTGTGTTCCCTCCCAAATTCTTATGCATCCTCAGCTTACTCGATGGTGGACCAGCGTGAGAAGCAGAAAAAGCCTTGACACTCTGTAAGTACTCTAAACAATGGGTAAAACCCCTCTGTGTTATCAACACTCTTTTGGTCACAAATCCAGACAGTAGCACTGTAACAGGTACTATAAAGAAAATTAGCTCTGTCCCAGCCAAAACCAGTACACCAGAAAAGAAAAAAACCTGGTCAGTCTTGGAGAAAGATTTAATCCATCCTGTATGACTAAGATGGGCCTGACCTGTCAAGTACATAAACATATTGCATAGGGAGCCATGTCCCATAATTCAATAAATGACTGGATTTATCAGCACTAGTTGGCCTGTGTCCCACTGTGCCTGTTGAGAAGCTGTTTCAGACCCTCACACAGTCAACAGTTGGGAGCTTTCTTCTAGTCACCAGCTTCATTTATTCAGAGCTTGTTCTTCTGCCAGCCTCTTTGTTTAGCTGAATTATCTTTCTCCCTGGTATTTGCATCCTGATTTATTTGCAGGGAATAGTTCTGTTCCCTCTTGGCCTTTGGTGTGGTTAATCAAGCCAAGTTTCTTTAATTCATCTATGTCAATATAAATTTGAGAAAGATTAACATGTGTGACAGAATTACACTCAGCATCCTAAATAGGATTTTCCATCTAGCAGTCATATGGTCTTGGCAGATGTAGGTCTGCTAGAAAAGCTCTGCTAGATATATCCAAGGACTTTTTGCCTTTTCGATAACTGTATCACAGTTTCCAGGACTGACATAAGCAAAGTAGGCAATTGCCTTGGGCACCAGATTGCTGGGTCAATTAAATAGGCATGACCTTCTGTTAAATTTACCCTTTTTTGCCTACACTGTGGTGAGTAAACCTTGAGCTGAATGAGTTTGTGATCAAGCAACGTACACAGGACTTTCTCTTTTTTGAGGACCTTAGGTAGAAAAATCCTTGTTAGCTCATAAGGATGTTACTAAATCATAGCTGATGTCATTCTTCCAGGTACAAAACTGATACTTTGGTCTCTTACATTAAGGTGCCTCTCAAGCTTGGATCAGAAGTGAATGCTTTTTTTCCTGTTCGGTGTAACAGTCATTTCAGATTGCATAACCTTCTGTAGTCATCCACATAAATAGGTACATTGCATGAGATACTTGAATGTTACCAGACCAAACTCTCTGAGTTTGGGTGTCTTGCAACAAAACTAGGAGGAAATTTTCAGAAGTCATTTCCCCATATTTTCCAATTTTTACTGCTTTGCTACATTTCCATAAGCTATGAATGGAAATTATTCTTTTTGTGCACTGTGAAATCTCTTAATTTTATCATTGTATAAGAAAATTCTGTTTCTTCGTATTAGGTACACATGTATTTGGTGTAAAATAAGGCCACATTTCATTTAAGTCATAATGTGAAACTCACTGATGTGTTAGTGACTGACTATTGCAACTTAGCAATATGCCAGGGAAGGGGGGAAATGTTAATAGAAAAGTAACTTATAGAAAGGTCATTTTTGTTGTATACTAAAATGAAAGAGGTTGGAAATAATAATAAGTATTTTCAAATTAGTAATTACTGTAGTATCTGGTTTTCTCCATTAAAGAAATGCACAAAATTATCTCATTTAGGTGTTTTAGACATACGTATTTTTAATACAGAGATTGATACATCATGTAAATCACAGTGAAAAATGCCTTCTGCAGTGAAGGATAAACAGCTATGAAATATAAATCAAATGTCTAACAAAGACATTTTTATTAAACGGAAACAAGAAAATTCAAGGTAGGTAAACACAGTATTGGTATTTAATTCTTAGAGCATAACTTATCAATAATGTTTTACTGTTTTCTTCAGAGGAAGCAGCTGCTATGTCACCTCATTGCTCTCTCCTGTAATAACTGGCACTCACTCCTGAAGGTTTTTAAAGCCTTGATGGAGGGTAAGGCTATGTTTAAGCTGAGTTGGTTGTATTGATATCACCTCCTCCTGATTTTGCTGCTTCATGTGCTGCCAGTCCCATTGCTCACTGTTCTGTGCTGCTCATTGCTCTGCTTCTCATCCCCTTTAGTCATGCTTCACACAACTTTTCTTCGCCACTCACTGCTCCCACTACTTCCGCCTCATATCTCTTCTTGTGCTAGCTGTGCTTCATAGTGCTTTTCTCCCTGTTTTCTTGCCTCACTTTCTTCACTATGTTAGCCATTCAAGCCAACTTCATCAGCTTCTGGTGTGGTGTGTTGACCCTAGCCACCAACTAAGCACCCACCAGTCACTTACTCACTGCTGTGTCATGGGAGAGGGGAGAGAATTGGAAGAGCAGCAAGAAAAAAATCTGAGTCAAGGTTAGGGTAATTTACTAAGTGAAGGGGGGTGATGGGGCCTGAAGAAAAAAGCAAAGGTGGGTGTGATGGACACACGAGCCGCCACCACCCAGAAAAAACATCCAAGCACATGGATGCTCAGCTACTCCCTGAACAATGGCTGCTTTGGAGAAACTCCGTCACAGTTACTGTGGAATGTGTTGTTACAGTCTGTGAAGCTCATCTCTTTGGTGAATCAAGCCAGCTATTCCAGCTGTGTCCCCTCTCACCCTCTTGCCAAACCTCAGCCTCCTTGGTGGGTGGAGGGCAGAGTGAGAAACAGAATGTGTTGTGCTGTGCAAGCACTGTTTGGTAATAGTAAAAATATTAGTGTGTTATCAACACTCTTCTGGTAACCAGTCTAAAGCACAGCACCATATGGGCTGCCACTATATCTCCTACTTGACAGGAAATTCTTATGTTAAAGCCAGAGCTTTTATTTTTCCAGAATACCTTGTTCTTCTTTCTCTAGCCTTGGTGTTGTAACATTGGAAACTATTAACAAAGATTGCTGTTACCATTTAACCTAGATGCATTTAGGCGAGTATTAGATCTATATATTAGTGTAAACTAATATATAGTTTGTATAGGGAAATAGGTTTTAAACCTACGGGTTATAAAAAGCTTAAATAATTTACAGGGCATTGCTGTGTATAAGAAATTGCTTTTTATCGGTGTGCCTAGGGTTTTTAAGATACATATATCAAGAACAGTGAGGCGCACATATTTTAAAGCAGGAAGTGAATTACTGTGGAATATGCATTCTAGGTGAAGATCCACCAGGGATGTATACTGTATCATGGTGTAAATAGAATTATTTTTCATTTTACTTTTTTATACATTATACATGCTTTGAAATAGATTTTCTGTCTAATATATTCTTGTGCTAATGACTGCTACAGATTGTTGGTTTGCTGGTAATACATTACTACTTAAAAAGGAAAAGATTATTTTACTTTTTTTTACTCATTCAATTGACATGCTGTGGAGGTTATATAAATGAAAGGCTAAATTTAGAGATTTAAATTTAAATCTGTGTGTATTGTGAGCAAATCACGTTATCTGAAGAAATATAAACGTATAGATATAAAAGAAAAATCACAGTTTATGAAAGGTCTTGGAGAACTAGTGTTTAGAGACTAGATAGTAAATGCAAAAATTTGGGATGAGATTCTTTGCTCCTTTACGGAAGGTCAGTCAGGATTAATCTCAAAGACCTTTTGGGTGTTAGCAGCTGTAATTCCTGTGGTTAATAAAACAGGACTTTGTGTTATATGTCTACACTATTCTGGTCTTTGAAGGTTGTCCATTATATGTTAATCAAATTGCCCTATTTTATACATATTTGTCATTTGTTTATTTTTATGATTACAAACAACTTATTTTAAAAAATGTTCCATACCTTCTTTCCAAAAATATTCTTTATACTGTTTAATGTAACTAACTGAAATAATGTAGTGTCTAAACTATTATCTTGAGTTCTTAATATTCTACCACACCCCAGCCCCCAACTATTTTAGGATTTTTGCACATCAGAGGTCTGGACTACCTTTATAAAATTTCTTCTGTGTAATTAAGAATATGTAACAAGCTAAAAATATACCGAAAGCATATTCACTTTTAAAAAGTTATTGTATATCTTAGTATGCTTCTATGCAACTATAGGCTTCTTGGCATAATGTTCCACCTACATGTGGTGCTAATAAATATATATACAGAGAGATGAACAAATGAACTGTGATTTATGAGTCATTGCTAGAAGGAAAATCCAACCAGTATAAAGCAATGTACATCTGGTCTTGCTTAATTAGGAATAGATTGTTTATATATAAAAAAATTTTTTTTTTAATTAAAACCCAACATTTTTTCTTCATGCCAAGATATAATATGCATACCTTCAAACACACTAAATAAACTACTTCCTCAAAGATATAATCCAGTTAGAATTAGGGAATAGGCACTCTAATTCTCTAGTATTCTGCAAGGCAATTAAGTGTAAATACAGCTTTCCCATATGGTGATTTCTCAGCCTGTTCATGCTCAGTCCAGTGAAATGACAAGTATCTTTCAGAAAACCTTGTGTGACAGGTTTTCTTTTCTTTGATTCTAGCAAGGGATGGAGAAAAGTCCATAGAGAAATCCACCTAGAAATTACTGGTGTAATCAGATTACTGTCATATGTGGACTATATGCAAACTTAGTGTCAAGTAAAATGGTTTAAGGTGTAAAGGTTTGTAAGTCTTCATGTTTCAGTGGTTATTTGTACACCTAAGCCTTTTTAAACATAGAGTACTATGCCAAGAGCCTACATACACAGCTGTTTTGCTTGAGGTCCAAATTTGGGGAATTATATATTATGGGAATCTAGGAAAAATCAAGGTCCCTTACTACTAAAATATTTAATGACTTTGTTCAAAAGGTACTCCATGTTTTGAAAGGAGAACTAATAAACTTTACAGTAATCTTGAATCAATCAGCTATGCTTCCTCCACTGTGAATGGGAATCAACATGTCATCAAGCACTTTTGCCGTGTGCCAGAAAAAAGTGTATATGTTACTTGTTTCCTTTCTTGATTAATATATTAGATGTGTTTCTTGTTTCTCTTTTTCCTCTGTAGCTAATGCTCAGAGTTGGATTCAGAATTTCAGTGTTTCAGAACTTGAGATCCATAGCGCTCTTCTCTTTGCTAGTCTTCTGAACTCTCTGAGCCTGTGAAAACACCACTGTGAGAATGGCCCCTTGCTGATGATACGTAACGAATATCATGTTGAGAAACTGAGGTGTCTGAGACACAAGAGTGATCAGTTTGGGACACTTTCTGTTCATAGGTGTATATTATTTCAGCTTGACGCCTCAGCTTAATGTACTGCGCAGTGCAGCGAGGTTGTCCTAGCTGCTGACTTCTGAGAAAGGCTTGTCTTTCACATAGTCAGTCAGCAAGCTCACTTTGATCCTCAAGGAAACCTGTGTTTATATGAATTAAGCTCTTAATTATCAATCTGGTAGTATCTAGTACAGAACATAACATTTAGCCTTCAAATTAAAATATATTGGTGGAGGATGCTAAATCAATATAAACATAAGTGAAGAACAGGTGAAAATGAAAGCAAGCACATGCTTCAGTGAGCTTTGAGAAATGTTCTAAGTTCACGTTAAGTAAACACTAAGTTCACTTAGTTCTAAGTTCACAGTGAGAATGTTCACATGTTCACATTCTCACTGTGAGCAGCTTTGGTAGTTAACTTATAGTCATGTACATTGCTAAACCTGACAGAGCTCCAACAACTTAGATTATCCAAAAATCAAGAGATTTCCAAGATAAAGACATTTCTAAGATCTATGCTTCTACACTAGATGCTCAGTCAAATCCTGACATCCTTTATCCTTTTGTGAAACATGATTTTGAGTAACATTTGCTTCACTGAAGCAGACTACAGAAGCAAACCTAATGACTCCTATATTCTTCTGAAGAGTGAAGGAAGCACTACAAATACTCTTGTTCAAAATAACCCCTTTTAGTGATCATACTGGACGGCTGCCCTCATTTTGTCTTCCTGGACTTGACAAAATAAAAACTCTGTACAGTCTAAGTGAAGATTCTTCAAGTCCTGTATATTTTCCCAGACATCTGTCTCAAGTCAGGCTCCTGGGGGACATTGTAAGCATAAGGCAGCATTGAATGATATTTCTACTGAAACTGAAGTCAGAACAAGCAATCTATGTGGTACAGGCAGTGTCTGAAGAGGTATTTTTTGAATGAAGGATGTTTCTCTGTAATATCATATGGTAAACACAGCATTATTTGTTCCCTCTGAGACAACTAAATTTAGGATAATGTCTATAGGAAAAAAAAACCCCACAAAACAGCCTTCAAACTATAGCTTCTTGTAGCAGGAGGAAGGTCACTGGAAATTCTGACTGCTTTAACTGCTTTTAATTTTTGCTTGAACTTTTCAGTCAGTCTTGCTGTTTCTTTTGCTCTAACTCTATTTTTTCTTCCGAGTATATTTTTTACTCTTGGTATTTGTGCTAATCCCTTTTGAAACAGTGATCTCAGAGAATCCTTTTTTTTGGTTACCAATCCACTCCTTCCTTAGTAACATTCATGTTTTTCCACTCCTGTGACATCTCTCACGTTTCACCTTAAGTCACGGTGTGCTACGAAATATATTAATACGTTTTTGTCCCTAAAATATGTGCAGTTTGTATTAATCTTCTAAATCCCTCTTCTTTTGTCTGTTTTATGCATATTTTAGCTCATCTTTGCCTAATTTGGATTTTAAAATCTTCCAGGAAAGGGCTTTGTCATTTTACAATCTCTTTCAAGGATCATGCAAAGTTAATGGGTTGTATGAATGTTTAATAATAATGATATTCATGAAGATTTTTTTTTAATAATAATGGAAGTTCTGCAACTGTGTAAATATTCTATGATATTGGTGCTGTAAATGTTGACATTCAGGATCAAAATTTGAAATAATAGATTTCCCCCCCCCCCCCCC
>NW_010228718.1:8354-25212 GCF_000690775.1 Eurypyga helias
CCCCCCACTTATCTGTATGACCAATATGGTGTCTAAATATGTGTTGGGCATTGATCATACTGTGTAAAGAGTGCAAGTAGACTCCTAAGTCTGTGTGGTTGCTACCTACATAAATCTTGCTGAAAGCCCTGTAGACAGAAGGGCTTATATGTGTGTTGCAGGAGCCTACAAATCAGGAACAAAACTACCTGTCTACCCAGGAGTTTTCTTGCAAAATCACAGACACAGAAATGGAGATCTGGATTAATCTGACATACTGCAGCAGAGCTGTAAACAAGGAAGTCATACAGCTGCTCTCTGAAGTATGCACTATTATTGCTCCTATCAGACGGCACGTTGTCTACGAGCAATGTCAGACAAACCAGATTTATTGACAAGTTTAATCTGTTCAACAATTATTGGCACATTTATTGGCAAGTTTAATATGACTCAGATGAAAAAGAATATTTTTAGCCCAGTAACAAGCTAGTTTGGGGAATTTGGGAATCATTGCTTATCCCTTTACTTTCCCCTCAGTCAGGTATGCCAAACACAAGGACTTCCAGCTCCCTGTTTTCCTTTCAGTCCAAGTAATAAAGCTGAGGGAACTGAATTGTAACCAACTCCTTGCTTTTAAAGCTTTGATGTTGCTGTATTCTAAATGGTCAACTGTGCCAAATCCCTGCTTCTGGGACAATTGGCTTCCAACCAGATCATGGAGTAGCTCGGTTTGTAATCATGTGATCAAGCTGAAAAAACTACCTTTTTGTTTAGATTTACTTCTTCTAGAAAAATTCATAGAATTTTTTA
The DNA here is from genome assembly GCF_000690775.1 of Eurypyga helias. Lineage (NCBI taxonomy): Eukaryota > Metazoa > Chordata > Aves > Eurypygiformes > Eurypygidae > Eurypyga > Eurypyga helias. The sequence continues at coordinate 9,144 of NW_010228718.1, forward strand.
CATCTGCTTCCATGATGGAGGCACTAGCAGAATGTTAGGATGCAGAAGAGACTGTAAACTGAGGAGGACATGCTGTGCAGGCTGGTAAAGATTATTTAAGGAAGATATTTTAGCAGTCTCTGAGAAAGTCATGCTTCACACTTGCTAGTGCACTGGCACTCAGATTTTATGTTGATTGTCTGCTATAAGCAGCACTGCCATTACCAGTAACACACTGTTTCTAGTATATAGCTCAGACTGTTCTGTTTTGTCAATTATTTTGAGCTGTGTTAGTAGCATATAAAACACTTTGTGTGGTTTTTTTTTTTTGCTGCCTTGTTCTATCAAGAATATGTTGTCACATTCATTAGTGGGTTTTTTGCGGTATTTTTAGGTGGTCGTGGGAGGTTTACCTATGTTATCACTTAAATTTACTTCTATTTACATGGACATCTTTAATTTTCATTTGAGGATGGCTCTTTTTCTGCACTATTTCTATTGCAAAGGCCCTTCCATGTCAAGTAACACATCTACTGTTATTGAAATAACTGCCTTATACTTCTTTCTAAAACTGTCTATAATGTTTTTCATTATACCCATTTTAAATGTATATTTTGTAGGTGTTTAAACAATAGATTATATGAATAATACAAGTGTATATGTATGTGTTTCATAAGCATACAAATGTACACACACACGTGTATATATTTTTACGTGGACTTACAGCTGTCCAACTGCGGTTCCCATGGGCATTGTTAAAGCTTACTGTTAGTGTCAAGCATTTCTTTAAAGAAACACATTTTATGAAGTTGCCAGTAAGATAAAGATAGCATTTTTCTTTTTCTTGTTTATATAGCTCAAACTCAGCTACAGCATTTACAATAAAGATACTGAGGTTCAATGTTATACTTCAACACTGATAACGTATCTTCTGGATTTGCTTCCTCCTGCCCTCTTAACCCTTTTAAGACAGGGCTTTGTTTGCCTGTCCCTCCTTTTCACGTTTGTTCATGTTAGCCATCATTGTTTGTAATTTAGATTTCTCTGTTAATCTTGAGTACTCTTTTCATGCCTCTTCTTCATCTACCACTCCTCCTAGCATTGTCTGTGTAAAAGAATCACTGTGACATTACATTCTGTTGTTCCCATTCTCAAGAATGAAATCTTGACCCCAGGGAAATCAGTGGCAAAGTACATTAACTTCTCTAAGCACAAAAATTCTTCCTACCAGTTATGTATTTTTCCATCCCTAGATTTGACATAGAATGTCATTATGTCAACAATTTAGAGTGGAACATTTATTGTCTGCCATTTGCTATCTGATTCTATAAAATCTTGCATAGAAGTTGGGTCAAATTTTATTGTACAATTGAAGTAAAAAAAAAAAAAATTTACAGTCCTTTCCAGAGAGAGAAGCCAGCACAGATAACTCATTTTTATATTAACCAAGGCTTGAATGACACTGGGCAACATCAACATAAATGCCTGCAGAGCCTAGTTAGCAAAGTTCACTTGCTAATTATTTTTGTCTTGCTGCGATTTCAAGACTCATTTGTAAGTATATATCTCTTTCATTCTTTTTCTTCTTATTTTAGGCAGCTACTGAGTAAGATAAAGATAGTATATGAGCATAGCTTGGAAAAAAATCCATTTTATCACATTTTATCAATAAAAAGTATTGCAGCCTTTTTTGTGTGCTTTGCAAGCTCCTGAGAGATATGCCATGTTGTTAAGTGGTCTTGAGGGAAGCAGGGTTTCTTCTTCTTATGGGCAGAGGTTTTTGAGTAGATATTTTCATAGTAAGATGAAAATATGACACTAAGTTCTTCAGACAAGGATCAATATATTCTTGCTTACTAATTGACATCCTTACTCTGGTAAGATCTTATTTATTTATTTATTTATTTATTTATTTATTTCATAGACAAGCTACTTATTTCAATGAGACATAGTTTTTGGAATAAAATGGTACCCAAAATAACCAAGTATGGAGACAAGAGTGCCAGTGTGGCCCATAATTACTGTATACAATGAAGAAACACAAGCCTTTCATTTGCAGATTTTAAAAAATATTTTTTTTTTTTAATATCCTGTAGTATTTTGTTGTTATATTTCCTGACACGTCATGGTGTATAACTTTGGAGACATACTTCCCTAAGTTTTCTTATATGATTTGTGCCAAGTATTTTCTTTTAATATGTTTTTCTTCTAACCTTCCTCATGTACTATAAAAAATTTTGAAAAAGGAAACATTTGTTTTTGCTATCAGCCTTTTTATGCATCATAACAACACCAGAACTTTAGTGCTTCTTTGTTATTGCTATCAATTACTATCTCTTCCCTTTAGAACTGAAAATATAAGTTACATCACTGAACCTAATTAGATGTTCTTTGCAGTTACTAGAATGATTAAAGGTATAAGAAGGTACAAAAGAAGGTAAAAAGAAGGTATAATTTTATTAACTGTAACTAGTAGTTCTGGGAGTTATTTTGTATGTAGGTGGATTTCTCATTCTTCATATTTTTAGCCTGAAGATAGAGAATATATATATTTCTTGTATGTATAAATATGTGTGCTTTATGTCTGTATCTGCCTGTTGATCTGGCTGCTTTGTTTGCATTCTGGTTTCTGCAGCACAGGACACCTGCATTAACCACCTGCACTTTGCAGGCATCTAATAACTTATAATGATACTCTATTCAAGACTTAATTACCTGTGTGTAGTTGTTGTTTCTCAAACTGTTTCAGGCTTTAATTACTTGAAACTTAAATGACATTGCAGTGTTTGCGTGTGTGTGTGCATGCAGGAATGATCCTGTGGGGGAATTTGACCTAGAGTGACATAATGATTAGCAACTAGGTATAATTTTTGTCTAGTTCAGTACCTCTTCAAAATAGCTATGGCAGAAGTGTGAGATGAATTACAATTTGCTCTCTTGACTGCTAATATCTGCTTTATATACAATTATCTGTTATTCAACTGCTTCCATAAAGAAATACTCATTTTCTTACTTTTCTCTGACAGAATGAATTGTCTAATTTTCCACAGAAAATGGTCATGACAGAATTGCTTAAAAACAGATATTCAACTATGTGCCCTTTGTAATTTCTTATATATGACAAAATCCAAACATTATGTCTGAATCATGCCACTTTTGAGTGGGAAAAAAAAAGCATCTGATAGCTTGCAGTGACAGAATTGTCTCTCTGTGTTTATGAAATAGTTAAATGAATTCAATCAAGGAATCATTGCAGTTAGAAGGATCTTGTAGAGATCATCTAGTTACTACAGTTACTTAAGACTCTTGTCAGACTTTGAATGTCTTAAAAAGACTGCATATCTGCCTTACTGTTCTTGACCACCTCACAGTTTAAAACAAAATTGTTTAGCTAGTATTGTTTTTAAAACTTTTAACTGGATTTTTCTGTATTTCAATTTGTACTCACTGTTGCTTCTTCTGTTAGGCACCACTGAGAAGAGTCCTACTCTGTCATCTTTATTCCTTCCATCAGGTATTTATACACATTGATAAGATTTCCCTGAGGCTTTGCTTCTCCAAACTGAAGAATTGCAGCTCGCTCAACCTTTCCTCATCTGAAAGATGAGCGACTGCCTTAATCATATGTGTTGGTGCTTTGCTGTATTTACTCCAGTATGCGCATGTATTTTTTGTACTGTGGAGCCCAGACGTGGTTGCAGCAATTAAGAGAGGTCTTCCAAGGGTTGAGCAGAGAGGAAGTATCACCTCCCTCAATCTGTTGGCAGTACTTCTGCTAATGCAGTGAAGGATGGATGCTGCTGACTGTCTTTGCTGCAAGGATATATCGCTGGCTCGTGTTCAGCTCAGTGTCCACTGGGATCTCCAGATCCTTTTCGGCATGGTTGCTTTCCAGCCAGTTGGCCCCAGTCTGTAGGGGTGTGTGGAGTTATTTCCTCTCCAGGACTTTGCACTTCTATTTAGTTGAGCTATGTAAGGTTCATGTTGGCATATTTCTTCAACATTCCAAGGTCTTGCTGAATGGCAACACACCCATCTGGCGCATCAGCTTCTCTTCCCAGTTTTGTATCATCTGCAAACTGTCTGCGTGCCCTCTGCCCTATCACCTAGATTAAAAGATTAAACAGTACAGGATGCCATACTGATGCCTAGTGTACACCACTAGTGACTGGCTTCCAGCTAGACCAGATGCTGAAGCCATTACCCACTTTTATCCCAACAGTTCAGCCAGCTTTCAGTTCTCTTTGCTCACTATCCATTTATCTGCTTTGGGCTTATCTGTTTGTCTCTGAGTATATTATGGGAGATTGTGCTGAAAGTTTTACTAAAATCAAGATAAACAATATCCACAACCCTCCCCTATTCCACTGATCCAGTTCTGTCATCAAAAGTTGTCAGATTTATTAAGCATGATTTATCCTTCCTAAATCCATGGTGACTACTGACAATCACTTCCTTGTATTTAATACTGGAAGCCATTTCCAGATATGCTACTTGCTCCATCACCTTTACAGGGATGGAGGTGAGGCTGACAGGCTGATGGTTCCCTGGATTCTGATTTGCTTGGTAAGGTTTTGGTAGCATGGAGCCTACAGGGTTGTCTTCCATGAAAAGCTTCTACAAGCCTCCCTTATGTCTGATAGAGCCAGTGCCAACCAGCTCCAAGATGGACTTGCTGCTGGCTAAGGCTGAGCCAATTGCAGTCACAACGCCTCTGTGATAACGTGTTTAAGAATGTAAAAATAAAAACAGAAAGGAGATTTTTGTAGACAGGCAGAGAGAGATCAAGATGTGAGAGAGAGAACTCTGCAGACACCCAGGTCAGTGGAGTAGGGGGGAAGGAGGTGCTCCAGGTGCTGGAGCAGATATTCCCTGGCAGCCCGTGGTGCAGACCATGGTGAGGCTGGCTGTGCCCTGCAGCCATGGAGGTTCACGGGGGAGCAGGGACCCACCTGAAGCCCGGGGATGACCCCACACTGGAGCAGGCGGCTGTATCGGAAGAAGCCCTGTGGGAAGCCCACAGTGGAACAGGTTTTCTGGCAGGACCTGTGACCCCTCATGTAGTCTGCACTGAAAAACCTGAAGGACTGCGCCTCATGGAGAGGACCCACGCTGGAGAAGTTCGTGAAGGACTGTCTCTTGTGAAAGGGACCCCATGCTGGAGCAGGGGAAAACTGTGAAGAAAATTAACTCTTTCCTGACTTGAACCAGCACAGAAATCCTCCCTCTGAGTAGTAGAGACATCGTGAAGAAATTACCATAATTCCCTGTACCCCCGTGCTGCTTGCAGGAAGGAGGTAGAGAAAAGCAGGAGTGATTTTTGAAGAGAGAAGAGGAGGGGTGAGGAAAAGGTTTTTTTAAGATCTGAGTTTCTCTTTTTACTGTGATTTGATTGAGCCCAGAGGAGGTCACAAAGCTATTCAGAGGGCTGGAGCACCTCTGCTATGATGAAAGGCTGAGAGAATTGGGCTTGTTCAGCCTGGAGAGGCGAAGGCTCCAGGGAGACCTTATTGCAGCCTTCCAGTACCTGAAGGGGCTACAAGGAAGCTGGGAGGGGGACTTTTTACAAGGGCTTGTAGTGACAGGACAAGGAGTAATGGGGTTAAATTGAAAGCAGGAAGATTTAGATTAGATATCAGGAAGAAGTTCTTCATGGAGAGGGTGGTGAGGCACTGGAACAGGTTGCCCAGAGAAGCTGTGGATGCCCCATCCCTGGAAGTGTTCAAGGCCAGGCTGGATGAGGCTTTGAGCACCCTGGTCTAGTGGAAGGTGTCCCTGCCCATGGCAGGGGGGTTGGAACTAGATGGTCTTTAAGGTCCTCTCCAACCCAAACCATTCTATGATTATAAATAAAATTAATTTTTCCCCAAGCTGAATCTGTTTTGCCCATGATGATAATATCTGAATGATCTCTCCCTGTCCTTATCTTGAGCCATGAGCCTTTTACTGTAATTTCTCTCCCTTGTCCAGCTGAGGAGGTGGAGTGATAGAGCAGGTTGGTGAGCACCTGGCCTCCAGACAGGGTCAACCCACCACAGAAAGGCTGCCACATTCATGTTTTTCTCCTCTTACATTTGATACAAAGACAGCACCAGGATTTTGCAAAATAGTTCAGAGTATGCTATCAAGTAAGTTGAGCTTCTGATAGCATTTTTGCAGTGTGATTTTCATGAAGGCGACATGGTTTCAGAACATTTTTGGATGGAATATTTCCCTGCATAATAGGTAATATAACATTTCCCCATTTCCTGATCATGTTAATTGAGTATAATTATAAAAATATGTCCTTAAAACCAGATAAAGATTGATAATGATAATTACGAAATTTCTTTTAAATTGGAACTATGGCTAACCCCCAAAAGGATAATCTGGCAATACTAAATAAGTGATATAATGTTGCATTTCTTCATGGAGAGATTTATCTGATGCTGACTTATGTCTAAACTGAAATGGGAATCCATTTTTGCAAATGTTTTAGTATATCCATTTATAACAAATTGGTAAAACAAATTTATTGCCATAGAAACATGCTTCATTTTTTAATAAGTCACAGTACAGGGCTAATTTAAATAATCTGATAAAAATAATTAACGAAGAGGAGACTTTAGATAATATACTCAGCAGTCTGCTGCTTAGTATTTTGCAGGCCTTCCAGAATGAAATGGCTAACTTGATAGTCCAGGTGTTGTGAATTGTGTTTGTCATGCTGTGCATCTTCAGGAAGTGAACCATTCACCCATGTCACTGAACCAACAGAGATGGATTTTTCTCATTAACTGAATCCCAGTAACGTAATCATTGTAGACTTTTTAAATGGGTCTGTATATTTGATGTGTATTATTCATTTCACCTAAGAAAAGTCTTTAGCTAATCACATTATAATGACTTAAGAGACTTCAAGGGAACTATAATTAATATGCAGAAAGTAGGCTCTATTTTCTTCTGCGGTGTGTAGCTGAATTAAAGGGAACAGACTGAAAAAACCCAAACACTAAATTTGTTTAAAAATAAAGAAGTAAAATGTTTCAATTATGTTTCAATTGAAAACTCTAAGTGGAACAAGCTATTTCAATAAAAAGAAAGAGATTGTTTCTAAAAATTGCATGAAAGTCTAGTCATTAAAACATTTTAGCTTCTTAAAGTCACTTTAGTTTTCACCTGTTTTTTTTTTCTTCAGTTCTAATGTGTTTTAAGTTAAAGGATTAGAAAAGACATAGTAATTTAAAATCTGTTTGTAAGGGAATTATTTATGATAATTCAGAGTTTAATAAATAATTATTTTCCTTTAACATTTGTTTTTCTTGGAGTTGTGAAAGATACTCTTTATACATAATATACCCTCAAAATATGTATTTACTGTTTCTTGCATCTCGTATTACAATGAGTTTCTACTACTACATTTGAGCACGTCTGCACTTTACCATACAATACAATAAAACCCAACCTGTGGTCTTCTGACATGAACTGTGTCTGTAATTGGAAGTTAACTGCAGTGTTTGCTGGTTGGAGTTAAACCACAACACATTTTTCTTGTCCTAGAAAAAATGTATAGAAAGTTCATTTAAAAGACTGTTGATCAGACATGTTAAGGTGCTAGTGTGACTGTGGGTTTTACAGAAAGACATGTTTATCTTGCAACTTATTTTTTTAATCCAAATGGGAAAGAGCTAGTGATTTTCCTTTTTTAAAAAATTTTTTTTTTTTTAATATGGATTATATCATTTTAACTGTGTTGCAGGAACAGATACCAAAATAGGCATGTACAGCTATAGACATTCTCAAACTATTAGCTGCTATCAATTTAATACTACACTATTGCTTGTAGTATGAAACTGTTGAATTTTTAATTAAATCCTCATATCCCATACTCAGGATGACTTCCTTGCTTACAGAATGTCCGGTCTTACAGAAACCTGTAATCAGTTGCAGGGTGATTGAATGCAGCAGCAATGTCTTTTACAAACTTGAGGACTCAGTAGTTTTCTTTCTGGTCTCCTCATAATTTTTCTTAATGTTAAAGTATGTCTAGGTATTATGCTACTGTCCTGCATCATGTGCATCTGCAGAGATTGCAAATCAATGTTAGCAATACAGCAACAATAAAGTATCATTAAAAAAATAGTTAAACTGCTATACATTCTTTAACAACTGATAGAGCTATTATGATGTCAGGAAATTGAGTTATGTTTGAGAATATACATGAAATTACATGCTGTGAAATGAGAAGTACAAAGTATAATTTCCAAATTTCCAATTTATAATATTAAACCTACATTTATTTGTCATTGTTTCCTTGGTAGATGCTAATGGCTTGGATTCTAAGTACTTTGGTTTGGCTTTGTATGAGAGTTTCCAAAGAAAACTACAACTTAGCTACATCAGGCACCCAGTGTTAATGCGAGGAAGGAATCTTGGACCATCTCTTTGCTGCTGTCCCCACTGTTCCATCTAAAGATGGCCCAGAAATTTCATCAGATGAAGGAAACTGTCTGTAAAATGTTCCAGTCTGAGAGACAGTATCTGGGTATCGAAAAATTTACTATTGAAATAGTCAAATAGAATTAACATCCCAAACAGTAAAGCTACTTTTTGATTTGTCTGAACAACTCTCTGAACCCAGATTTTCCATGGAAACTTTTTATTATGATTTTCTACAAACATTGAGCAAGTCCTCTAATTTCCAAGTAGGGGAAATACTACGCTAATATGTATACGTGTGTGTGTATTAGTTCTCACATATTTGCTTTTCCCTAAATGTCCATGTGTTCAGTTGGAAGGCAGTGACATGTTTTTTTTATAAGGCTTGTCTGAAGAACTTAGTTTCAGAATATTTCAGACTCAAATTTCATTTAAAACATCATCCTCTCCCTTTTATAATATAATGTGTTAATGCTATGAACCACATCAGGTCTGAGTCGAAACACTATTTCAGTTAGTCTTTCGGAATACCTGAGATACTTGCCATAGTGTTGGCAGGTTGCCACAAGAAATGGAGTTCAGACCCCTTGGGGAACAGTAGTGGGAGCTCAGGTAAGATGTCCTAGAACTTCTCAAATGAAACTAGATGCTTCCTGTACCTAGGCAATTGAGTCCTGTCTATGTAATATCGTGGTTGTTCATCAAAAGTTTCTCACAATAGCAAAACATGACCTGGAGTTAGACTAAATTTCTCTTTTTCTTCTAGCGTTTTTGAAGACCACACTGAATTGTTCATGAACAACAAAATTACATTAGAAAAGTGCATTATTATCTTGAAAAAAAAAAAAAAGGAAGAAAAGGGAAAAATATACAGTTAGTAGGAAAACTGGTATCTACCCATAAATAGGTTGAGATAATTTTCATAATATATTTTGCATTCAGGGAAACATTAATCCAAAGGTTTCCAGTCACTGCAAGTTCCCGAAAATTCATTAGATGTAGCAAAACTTGACTCTTGAGTTTTTAATGAAGATAAGCATGTGACTAACAATTCCTAATATGGTTAGGAATTTATAATACAGTCATTACTAGGAAGTTTTGACTGAGAAATGGTGGGGTGTCATGTTTTAACCACTAAAACAAGCACATGGGGGAAAGTATCTCAAGGACGTGTACCATAATTTAGTATAATTAGCTGTTGCTTAATGTTCTGTGTTACTGCTGTATTGTTTACAGGCTGTGAAACATTAACAGTACCAATGACTGCAAGAAATGTTAAACAAATTAAAAAACAAACAAACAAACAAAAAAACCCCAACAAAAAAGCCCCAAACCTATACACCTATACCTATGACGTGATATTTTGCTAGCCGGAGTTAAACCACGACACAACCTCTGCCAAGTTTGGTTGTGGTGTTTTGTTTGTGGGTTTTGTTTTTGTTTTGTTTTTTAACTCGCTCAAACCATCATTAATTGGCTTTCATTTGAGGAATAATCCCATGCCATATCTAGTAAGACATTGGTAGTCTTTGTTTCCAGTGTTTCTGATTCTGCCTACAGCATCTGCAAGTTGTAATAAAAACTGAACTAGTTTGATGCTGAATCAGATTCCAATGTCACAAATCATGGATGTATCTGATGCCATAGTCATCACTTTAACCTAGATAATGCCTATGTGTCCTGAGAACTTTTGTAGTCATCAAAGAGAGAAAAAGACTGTTAGCTGCTAAGTGATCCAAAGCTTGAATTAATCTGCCCTGTGGCATTGGCATTGAATATATTTTTTCCTAAAATATCACTCTCTTTTTCTCCTTTTTTTTTTAAATCTTTTTTAGAAATGTTGCTATTTGTGATGGCAATTATTGTAAATATTCTTAGTCAAGGGAAAGAATGAGCTGCTTTGTAAGATGCTGGCATATGCTATTTTTCATCTTGAATATTTGCTGATATAATTCACATCTCAAATATGGGGATTACATATGGGGTTTTGTGGGCCTTGTTCGTAGTGCAACAATGGTTTTAGTTGTTGGTTTAAGGTAATGCAATTGACAATATCTTACGTATAGGGGAGTTTCAGCCAGGGGTCACATCTTTAAATCTTGCAATGATGTGAATTCTTGTGATAGTATGATTTCCTGAAGCCATCCAAAACTTTTTTTTTTTTTTTTTTACTCAGTCAAAAATATCTGTTTTGGAAATCTCAGCCCAGATCTCTATAGGTATGAAAGAGCCTAACATACACTTCTCTAAAAGGTGCTGAAACACCTTGAATCTGTGAACCTGAAATCTGCTCTCTAAGATCTGCGGCAGTAATATCCCATGTATATAAATTTCAATGTTTGCCTTTTTTCTTTGGTTTATAATCTGAATACACTTCTTTACATACTACTACCCTGTTTCACAAATCCTAACTTTTAGCTGTTATTATTATCTCATTGAATGTAACCTCTTTCATAATGTATCAAATATTTTTTGGTTTTACCTGCCTAGTACCTTATCAAGTAAACAGTTTTAGAAAAATGCTCTGATTTTTTATTCATCCTCACAAGCAAAAACTTGAATCTCAAGATATATTTTTTCAGAAGACTCAATGCAGTTTTGCTTTCTCATTAACTCATACACTTTCCTTGTTTCACCTTGTGGAGGGTCCCGATGGGTGATTTTCTGAGTGATATGCAAGATTTAAAAATCTGATCAGGCAAAGCATGTGTGAAACAAAATAAAAGGATATGTCTTGAGCATTACTTGAGATACCAGAAGCACTTCCATACATTCATATTGACTAGACATGTTTAAGTTAACACTTCAGTCCTACAGGCATACTTGACACCTCTTTCTTACTTCTAAATATGTATGGACTCAAATACATTTGTTACTTTTTGTAACTTTCCTTACATTCTTTCCAATAAATTTCAAGTTGCGCAGGTAACAGCATAAATTATGAAATAGATGTATTTTTTTGTTGTGAGTTAAGCTTTGTACCCTCTTCCAAATTAATTTTAACGTTTTCTGCAGATCATGTTGGGGAGGAAGAAAAGTTGGAACAAAACAGGAAGGAAATTGAGACCTCACTCCCCTGAGGTAATTGTTTAGCTTGTGAGTGTGTGTAATTCTTGATGCCTCATTCAGAGCAAATATGAAACCTAGCAGCCTAAAATCTTCTCAGAGCAACTAAGTTTCACTTCATAAGTTTCCAGGTAGTAAGTTCAGAATATTTTGAAACAATCAGAAATTGACCAGTCCTTGCATACAGCTGGCATTTTCCCTCTTTCTGATTTAAAAAGAAAAAAAATCACTGCTAATTACATCTCGTGTCTTCACTGATGTTATTCAAAATCTGGAAGTGATAAAAATTTTGCTTTCAACTATCCCACAAGTTAACTAAACTATTATTAGATAGATTTAATGGCTTTCAGTTACCAGAAAAGTTGGAATATTTTATTTACTTAGTTATCTATCTAGTTTGCATACTCCTAAAATTACTTTTGGGTATTATTTATTTGAGCATTCAGTTGCTCATTCAGATCAGGCAAATGTAGAATATAGCCTTCTCCACTTCTGTGTCTTCGTTTCTTTTGTGCTGACTACAGCATTATACATGACATGAGTGTTATTAAAGCTATACATTCTGTGGATTTAATTTCTAAGAATATATAATGCCTCATCCCTGGCTGTCTGCAAGGCCAGGCTGGATGAGGCTTTGAGCAACCTGGTCTAGTGGAAGGTGTCCCTGCCCATGGCAGGGGGGTTGGAACTAGATGATCTTTAAGGTCACTTCCAACCCAAACCATTCTATGATTATAATGTCTCAATTACCCTTTCATGTTTTTCAAATGAGGTATACTAACTTGAGATAGTTTTCAGTGTAGCATACTCTAGCTCAAGTCAATAGTTTCATATAACCCAAAATAGGGTTAGAGTGTTGTTTAGTTTACAGCCAGTGATTGAAGGTCCACTACTCCTTTGCAGAACTAAGGGAGTTGATCTATTTGAGTAGATGAAAAAATATAACTGAAATAAAATGTCAGGTTTTTACATTTACTACTGGAAACCTCAAATATTTCAAACTAATAATTTAATATCTATTTTATATGCAATTATTTTACAGCATTTCAAGATGCATATCTATTAAATATATACATACAATAATATGCTGGAATATAAGTTTTTAAATAATGTTGAAGTTTATCCCTTGAAATGAGAAGTTTAATTTCCTACCAACTTAACAGACTTGGTAGGAAACAACTTTATTTCTTTCCCTTTTGTTATGTGTAGCATTTAGACTGTGAATGATTTATGTATTGTTCTGTTTCTCATTATTATTTTTGTCTAAACATTTGATCTTATTTTCCATTACTATGGTTTGTGAACTGAGAAAAAAGTGTGACTAGATTTGATTCCCAAGCTTATGCAAGTCCATATCCCTTAAGAGACAAATCTTTATCTTGCAAGAACCTTTGACATAACCCTCTTGATGAAAATAAAAATGCTTTCTCTCACAAGTTATTTAAAAGCAACATTCATTCATACTCCCATTTGATGAGGCGAAGGAAACCTGGAGATGCATGATTTTTAGAAAACAGCATATATGCATGCACTATAGTTTAAAACAAACAAACAAAACCCTGAACACTTCAAAATCCTTCCCAGCTGCTGTCGTATCTGACAGAGTGCAAATGAAGATTGGAACAATGTTTATTCATTTGCTTTCACCTGGTGATAGATATACCTCTGATGAGGAAGAACTGAGGAGTTGTATGCTGAAGGTTCACTAGTATTTTTGTGGCTGCAGAGAGTCAAGTGGGTTATAAACATTTGAACAGCCTTTTCTTACATTTAAGTTTTTACCCTGATCACTGATCTGTAGATTTGCTTGAATATAGTAATGGTCTGTTACACCTTTACATGCTACATTAAGGTTTATGCTATAAATATGCTGTACTGAACCATTCCAACAGGGTAATATTCGAGAGAGCATTTCCCTACTATATAATCCCATGGAAGGCTGGCCTCTACAATTATATGGAGAATCTGATTTTGTGGAGGAGAACATCTTTATGTGCATGTGTACAGAAAACCAGCATAAGAGAATAGATTACAGGACACAATGCTTTTGCTTACTGAAAAACAGGCCTAACTGCTGATCTCACTAAGGAAGCACAAGGTGAATTCTTGATTCACTTCCAGAAAGATGGACAATTAGCTGTAGCAAGGCACATGTGGTTATTTTATTGTTGTAATATGAGGAAAGCTTTATTTCTGAATATTTTTTCATGTTTACCTAATTGACAAATTAAGTTTGTGATTCTTAAAGCAAAAATTCAGAAGACATGAAGATAATAATAGAATTATTTTTGGGAGAAAATAAATCAAAGCACCAAAACCAGAAAGATACATTAAATATAAAATGGGGTATAGGAAAGTGAGAGGTTTTAGTTTCCTGGCAAAGATGGTTAGAAACTGACTTATGGCGTTTTCAGGAATTGATAGCAAACTGTAATATTGTTGTTCAAATTTGACAAAAAATAAAAAGTTCTAAAAGTTTTTAGGTCTTTATGTTGGTAATAAATTCAACCACAAAGATACGTGTTTCCTTTAATTTCTGAACTAATGTCACAAGTGGTGTAAAAATAATGCTGAGTGATTGAAAGAACAAAGAGTTGAAGAATGGATTTGTGAATCCCCATAAGTTCATAAGTATCTATTAAATTAATAAGGACCTAAATAAATAACCAGAATGCTATAAATCTTTAGAAGTCAAGAAATGACATTACATTTTGACATAATTTTTTTTTCTTTTTTTTTTTTTAAATGCATGTCAATGTACCTCTCCAATAAAATAGTGTCTCTATATTCAACATCAGATGCAGGTGAGAAAAAAAAAAGAAGAGAAGCTGGAAATCTGAATCCAGTTACAGTGACCTTAAAATTACGTGGTCAGTATTTAAGTTGGAACTCAGACATTGCTTGCTTCAAATAATGGTACCTTGGGAAACTTAATTTTGATTATTACGAATGATAATTGAGAAAGTAAATTGTAAATCATCTGTGTAAATTGGGCAATCTGCCTGATATTTATTGACTTCACATATTATCTGGTATATCTTTAGAATAACATAACACACCAGTGACTTAGTCAATTTTCAGTCATTTTGTTGACAAGCATTAAGCAGGGTATTTTCTTTTTTTTATAATCTGAGTTAGATCATGAATCAAAAAAATCACAGGGAAGAGAATGGGAAAGGGAAAATTAAATGTTAAAAGATCCTTCTGAGCTTTCCTCCATTCCACAGTCCTTGACTCAAATGAGAATTAAATACAATATTCTTACAAGATCTCAAAGGAGGAAAATGAGACCCACATTTTGACCCAGCTCTATTTTTAAGTGGTTGCAGAAGAGAGGTGTTATAGAAGTCTGTTCAAAAATAAGGATTTCTAGATAGAGAAGCATCTGAAAATGTTAATTTTCGTCTACCTGAACTGTTGGGTGAGTGTGTTTGGAACTATGTTAAGGATAAATAGGATTTTTTTTTTTTTTTTTTTTTTAATCTTGTCATCTAGACCAGGGCAATATATTTTGCATGTTTGTGTTCTTGGTGATAAGATGAGCAAACAGCACAAGTGATAACTCATAGGTTCTCAAATTCACAATTAAATGTTAATGAAGTTTTATCCTTCATATGGACATAACTTCTTCATAATAATTATCTCATGACTCCAG
The DNA here is from genome assembly GCF_000690775.1 of Eurypyga helias. NCBI lineage: Eukaryota > Metazoa > Chordata > Aves > Eurypygiformes > Eurypygidae > Eurypyga > Eurypyga helias. The sequence continues at coordinate 24,262 of NW_010228718.1, forward strand.
AGCCTGGCTTCTAGGAAAACCATGAAGAGTCATGCTAAAATTATAGGGCTGACAGTATTGTGCCAGTGTGAAGCAGACTCTGAATCTTGTAGCAATATAAATGAAGAATACATAATTTTCTTCTTCTTTCTTTTGCACTGACATGAACTGTGTTATAAATGTAAGTTTATTTTATGTAAGTAATGGAAGGAAATGCATGACAGAAGAAATACTGAAGGCACTGGTAGATAGGGATGCTATTTTATTAGCTGCATTTTACAAATAATCTTTTTGGAAAGTGTAAGTCAGCTGTCCTGGATTTGGTATGGATTTTCTGCCTTGTATCAAATGATTGATATTATTGCATTGATACAGGAGTTACACATTTTCTCCATGTCTTCCAGATATGTATGCCTCATTCATTCTGCTGGGACATATTTCTTTTCTCTGTGTACTTAGGCAGCTGTATACAGACACAGACTCCTCCCTCTACACTATGAACCATTCAGTCATGGGTGAGCCCTCATGAAAGCTGAACAGCCACACACACGTGCACTTTCTTCCTGCCTTTCAATGCTGCTGCTGATCTGAAAGGGGAGGTAAGGGCTTGGGATCCTCCCCAACCTTCATCTCTGCACAGCTTCTCCTTGCCTAAATACTTGTTTGTCATTTGAAGAATTTCCCAATACTACTCGAAGACAACAGAATCTTAGAGCCTACTAAATACAAATCCACAATATGCAACAATCCATTGCCACCCTCTGAAATATGCCAACAATTAATTTTCTCAAAATTTCATGGTAGAAGATTGTTTATTTAGACTCATACTTTCCCTTACTCTTCCTTTACTCTTCATGGACTTGTAAAATTAAGTCTAAAAATTCTTTGCCTCTGAGGTGATGAGCTTTTCAAGAACTTTCAGCCTCTGATGGTAAGAAACCTGCTAATATGCCATAGAATCATAGAATCATA
>NW_010228719.1:0-31113 GCF_000690775.1 Eurypyga helias
GGGCCGTGAGGCCTTGCCAGGGGGTTTACTTACAGTTCATCTCTTTTATCACAAGATCTTTGAGTGTTCTCGTGGATCTTTGGCTTAACCGAGACATCTCTAGATCTGGGTGTGGTTTTAAATCTCTTTTTTACCGTTTCGCTGTTTGCCCAGACATGAAATCTTGCATTCTGCCTTCTGTGAGGTTTCTCTCGCAGTATTTATGCAGCAGATCTGGCTGGCTACGTTCATTTTTAACCCGCAGTTTGCTTAGCTTTGTTCGGGGTGGGTGTTCACACTGAAGTGGTACATCTTCCGTTTCCCAGGCTTTTGGTATTTCTACCTGTGAAACTGTATTACGGATTGTGCAAATGGAAATGTTTCCCTCAGCTTCTCCAACTGTCAACAAAGTATTTAAAAAAAAAATAGGGAAAAACCTACCAGATAAATTGTTTTGCCTAAATCAAGGTTGTTCCAGCAGTTGCCTTGCTCCTGTTTTTGCTACAGATGTTCTTTAGTCAAAACTGTTTGAGATCTCATGGTGAAAACTTGGGCCTTTCTAGACGTGATGAAAACAGTTGTAGGGCTGGCTGGCCTCAACCTTCAAAACTACGGTCTGTGGGAGTGTGAATAATTATCTTGCCTCAAAGCAGATAACATTTTGGGTATGTGAAGTTGGTTATTGCTTATAGTAAAAACGATCTAAAATAGGTTAATTCTGATTGCAACATCCATTCAGAAGTAATCTGGGTTTACCCTTACAATGATCTCTACCGACGTTTTGCTTTGTGGTCTCAGTGATCTAAGCATTTCATGTACCAGCACAGATTTGGCACCTATGTTATTATTTTTCTATTTTTGCAGCGTGTCCTCCTTCTTGTTGCTTCAGATGTTGATGCATTATGTGCTTGCAAAATACTCCAAGTAAGTCTTTGTTTGTTATCGCTGTGGGCTACCAGTAAAAGATGAAATGCCCTGGGATCCTTCTAATAGATTTGGGTCTGAGGAAAGGGTAAAGGTTTAATCTGGTTTTGTAATTTACTTTTTCCATGAGTTATGCCAACGAAACTGGGAAGTCATACTCCCAAATTCACATAGATTTGTCATGCAGGAGGTCTTCAAGATGTAGGTTTATATGAAACAGAATTCTAGCATGCTATGGCATGGTAGAAGAGGTGGTTTCCCCTCCCCTTTGCTAACAGCTGTTTGCTTCGTTCCAGGCTTTGTTTCAATGCGACCATGTGCAATATACACTCGTCCCAGTGTCTGGATGGCAAGAACTTGAAACTGCCTTTCTTGAACATAAAGATCAGGTGAAAAAACACTGGAAACTTGTTAAGTTGCAGCTCACCTTATATATAGACATACACTTTTTGTTTGCATTCCCCAACTTAAAATGTCAGCTCTTAAACTAATTATTATTATTGGTCACCTCAAAATAGGGGTTAGATTTTAACGTAAAGGTAACAAACCTTTTTACATCAGCTCAAACTAACCTGCCATAATTCTGATAGGGTCAAGTTAAGTTGGCACACATTTTGAGATAGAAAAGGTGATAGTATTGGATGTCCAACATCCCCAAATTTGGTATTTTGTCTGATAAATGTTTTTTCCTCCTCAGAGACATCAAATGTCAGAAAGTAAATACAAGTTTTGGCAATTATGAGTGCTTTGGAGGTTTCGTAGAGGTGTTTTCTGTCTCTTGTGTTTCCTGCTAATTGAAGTAAAGAGCTTCTATTATTTATTTTGCAGTTCAAATATTTTGTTCTTATTAATTGTGGTGCCAATGTTGACCTTCTGGAGATCTTGCAGCCTGAAGAAGACACTTTTTTTTTCGTATGTGACAGCCACAGACCTATCAATGTAGTGAATGTTTACAATGACACACAGGTAAACACTTTTCTTCCAGAATAAAAATCTTCACGCATTATGGTGTGGGTGATGTAGTGCCTGTCTGTGTTTTGCTGAACTGCCTGCAGTGTTAGCGAGTAGGTCAGGAAACAGCATTAATGGATACGTGCAGTACTAACGTACGTCTTCAGAAAAAAAAGATCTGTTTTCAGTAATAAAATATGTACCGTTAGTAGTGTGATAGTTGTCACTCGTAAGCATCTAATAATCCTGTTGCTATAAGTCAAATGGCTACAGATCAGAGGATAAAGATCCTCCAGAATATAACGTGTATTATTATCACAGCATTTAGCAACACCTGGAATTTGGAGTTTTAAGCACAAATTATTTGACAACATGACTTTAACAAGCATTAAAAAATGGTAATTCTTTCAGTAATGCTGTAACAAAGAAATGTTTTTTACTCTTATGTTGCATAAATATGGTCTTTGTATTAAAAAGCAGTATTTTCATTTTGCCAGGAATTGATCAGAGCCCAAATGAATTCTTAGTTTCTCTTACAAAGTATCTCAGCTATTCTCATTTGTCATTTGAAATGCATTTTAATCACTAAATACGATGATTTATTTAATTTTTTTCCCTTGTTAGATTAAGCTGTTAGTTAAACAAGATGATGATCTCGATGTTCCTGCTTATGATGATATCTTCAGAGATGACGAGGATGAAGAAGAGGACTCAGAGAATGAAAGTGATGGGTCAGAACCTTCAGAGAAACGTAGACGTTTTGAAGAGGTGTGTTTCTGCAACTTTGTTGTGAAAAGAAGGAAGATAAAAGTTATTACATATACTTCACATCATCATAATATTGATATTTGAGTTTAAAAATTAGGATCCATTAGATCACATATTGAAGTGTAAGATTTAAAAATAATCTGCTATGACCAGCAGAGTTCGACATACACAGAATGTGTATTTATCTGCACTGCACAGAAATATTTTCTCCTTACAAAAATACATCTTTTGAACCTGGTTGTGCATAATGCTGTCTTTGTGTAACCCGTGAATTGAACAGCACATCGATGTCTGATGTGCTCTAGCAAAACAACTTCTTTAGGTATGAACTTTTTTATTAATAATTGTTTGAGAAGATAGAAGTTTACAAATATTTTACCAATATGTTTTGTCTGTCCTTATGGTAAACTAACAAAAGTATAATACGATATACAAAAAAATTATATTTGCCGTATGTTACTTGTAATATATTTTGTATTTATACCACATGAGGAAGCAAAGACACAAGGCCAGCAATATCGAGGCAATTAAATGTAAAGTCATTCTCAGATTCAGTATATATGACGTATTATTTTTGTGTTAGCATCGTACATTTTTCCCTACTAATCCATGAAGGGCGCTAACTCAGCGAAAGCAGGTAACAGAATTTCAAAGGAAAATCTACAAATGATACACGCAACAGCTATTCTCAGATCTGTTAAATATTTCACAAAGACCTTTTTGATTTTTTTGTGTTTTCAAGCGGATGCTCTTTATGGAGCTTAAATACACAGCCAGCGCCTCTTTTTCTGAGCTTCATTAATTATCTCGTCTTTGTTTTTCATCTGTTCTTTTTATGTTATTAAATGGTAGGATGCAATGTTGCTAATGTTGAAGATACTGTGTACTGGATCTTTTATTTGTGACGGTGAGCTAAATAAATGCTAGCACAGAAAAAGGCTGTGATTTATAAAAGCGTGTTCCTTGGAAAAATATTTGATAATAATACTTCTCATTAGATGTCATGAATAGAAGTAGTTACTATTTTTAATGAAGACTTTAATTAAATCTTTTTAATGAAGACTTAGTCATTAAAGTATTTGGATAGGTGTAATCTACCAGAGTATTTTTTTCTAGCTTTTTAACGTCCAAATTAACTTACAGGATGTAATAGAGAGAACAATGAAGAGACGACAAAGGCGAGAATGGGAGGCACGAAGGTGTGTTTAACTGTTTCTGTTTTGTATCTCTTTTTTTCTTATTCTTCAATTAAAATCTTGTTGAGAACACAAACCCATGCTGCTTGATTTCCAAGATGCTTTAGTTCTAACTTCATTCAGAAGCTGAAGAGAGATATTAACTATATAAATGAAAACGTTTAAATGGAGGATAGTTGTAAATAGTAATTTATAAATCTGAGTAGCAATAGTTGCGTTGCTACACTTTTAAGTAGCTGTAGTATTTTTGTCTATCACGGGGTGAAATTTGTGCTGCTTCTTCCCTTTTTTACAATCCTGCTCTTGCCAATAGGAATGAGCAGGAACAAATCAAATAAGAAAACAGGACTTGAGGAATAATGATTTAATAACTTTTTACTCTTTACTTTTTGAGGACACTTCAGTAGGGTTTCCACGTTGCTACTAAAATCTAACTGCCTTGCAGCACAATTTCTAGCCCAAGTTTATTTTATTTTAAATTGTTAAACAGAAATTTAAATATTATTTCATAATTCCTGGCGTATATATTTAATTGGATTCAATTACTAGTTCACAACTTAGTCAAATGTGGTTTTGTTTCCCCTTTTTAGACGAGAAATTCTTTTTGATTATGAGCAATATGAATACCATGGGACCTCAGTAAGTATAAATTGTTGTTTGCCATAAAAACAGAAGGCACATTGTAAGCGTAATTGGACAATATCCTTTGTTAAAATTATCTAATACAATGTTATCATTATTTAATAGTACTAGACATCATAATAATGTTTTTGTATATTGTTATTTTTATATTGTTGTATAGAAGATACATCGTATAGGTGTAAGTAGCTTGACTTAGCAGTTTAATGTTTTCTGGTTGTGTATGTGTGATTTACCATTGATGGACTAGATACATTGTAGGAACAGTATTGGTAGACTGGCAAACAACAGCCAAGCGAGCCACAGTGGCTCATGTCATGTTAACAGTTGGGGAAATGTAAACCAGAACTATTAACATTTTTGTTCTTTGATTTCTTTAATGCTGGTATTAAAAAAAATTATGTAACGAAATTTTTGTAGGTCTTGCAAAAGTATCTCTATGCACAAAATACTCTCCCTAAAAGAGTTTAGCGCATAGGGAGCTAGTTTGCCTTTCAAAGTGTCAGGATATTTCAAACTCAGCGCTTGGGACATCAAACTGTTCCTTCTGTCATTGGCCTCTCGTCTGATTATTTTTATGTTTAGTTAAGTGCTGCTTGTACATAAAGCAGGTTTGCAGTGCTGCATAAAATATTTTTCTTTCTACATGGTGTCTTAGAGGGTAAGACGCTGGCAGATTGTCAGACTTGAGTGTGATTTCTAGAGCTTTAGTAATATGCTAGTACTTGGAAAATTTACCTGTGTCCTATTTGTTTAACGAAGTGACAAGTTTTGTGTTCATTTATCCTCTCTTTCTGCTTTTCCCTCACATAGTCTGCGATGGTGATGTTCGATTTGGCATGGATAATGTCTAAAGACTTGAATGACATGTTGTGGTATGTTTCCATTTTCATTTTTTGTAGAGGCTAGAAGTTTAATCCCAGAGTAAAGAGAGGCGAGATTTCCCAGAACTCTTTGATTTCAGTACGAGGTCCCAGTTATTTCATGAGTGGCTGTGTGTCTTGGAGGACACAGCTGTGTAAATTAATTACAAGCAACCAATAGTGTTTGGAGTGAGATGGTACTGTATGTGTACGTCTGCTAAAGAGGGAATAACTGTGCATAGCTCTGTTATTAACTTCTGTGCACAGCTGGTGGACAGTGTTCCTGCCTTGTTCCATTACATATACTGAGAGGGTTAGACATAATACACTGTACTGGAGTATCTTTAAACTTTCTTTCCTTTTCTTTTTCCCCCCAATTTTAGGTGGGCTATTGTTGGCCTGACAGATCAATGGGTCCAAGACAAAATCACTCAGTAAGAAAGAATTTTAAAAAAATTATTTTTTTTTTTTAGTATTATTTATCTTTCTTTTAAATGTTTTTTAGGAGTAACTAATAGCAATTAATAGAGACCAGGAAACATGGAAATTAATACAATACAAGATAATTAATAAACAGTGACATTAAATATCTTAATGACTGAATGTGATCTGATGCCTTCCAAAAATGGGAATATGCATCAGGGGAACAATTTCTACTGTATTTTCCTTTTCTACTCTTTAGAATCGTTAAACTAACTTCCTTTTTCACAAAATTATAAAACAATCACTTCTGAACTGGATAGAAATGGTGTTTAATAGCAGTTTATGTAAATATGACATTGATACAGTTTTATTAAAAGTTCTAGTAGTCCATGTGTAGGCTGTAATTCTGGTGTTCTATTGTTACGAATACAGTGACATTTTTAAGGCTATAAATGTAATAAATAACTAATTTTATTGGTTGGTCTCTCCGTATCGGTTTTATTTTAGCTTTAATTGCTGGGTGTATGGCTAAATATTAAAAGAGCGTTATTTAACAAGTTGGTTTGGGTCTTTTTAAAAATATATCTGCAGTTTCCATGCTGCTGACGGGCCAATGTGTAATATTTAGGAAGCATTTTTGTTTTCTCATAATCAAGTAAAAAAAACCACCCAGGAAGAAAGTGAAGTAACAGATTTGATTTTGTTTAAGGATGAAGTATGTGACTGATATTGGAATCCTACAGCGTCACGTGTCTCGCCACAACCATCGCAACGAGGATGAGGAAAACTCTCTCTCAATTGACTGCATGCGAATCGCATTTGAATATGAGTATCCTTGCCTGAGGTCTGGGGAAACTGAGCCCGGCCCACTCGGTGAACCCCAACTGAGTTTTTATCTGGGGAGGGCGAAACCCCAGCACCATTTTTGCTGCTGAAAATGGAATTTTGAATTAAACATTAATCCCTCTTTCAATAGCTCGTGCAGCTTCAGTCCAGCTTAACTTTTCAGAATTCAAGTTCATTTCAGAATTCAGGTTTCAGAACACAAGTCAATGTTGCTTGTCTTGTGTTAGGTGCTCCTGCAGCTTCTGTTTCTTATGGAGTACAGAGATGCAGTATATAAGGGCAACTGTAGAGTTACTCACCAGCTGTGGGGCTTTGTTACGCTTCGTAACTTGAAATGATATACGTATTTGTAGTTATTTTCCATTAATTCCTGTTCAGTCTGCGCCTGGCACTTTATCAGCACTGGTCTCTATATGAAAGTCTCTGTAACACTTCATACACCTCTGCAAGCCTTAAGCTTTGGTCTGTACAAGGGCAGAAGAGGCTCCTGGATTTTTTGGCTGACATGGGGTGAGTTACAAAAATCTGAGTTTTGATTAAAGGATAATTTTTTTCAATGAATTATGGGAAAGTATCAATCATATAGCTTGCGAGTACTCAACTAGTTAGTTTTTAAATATGATTGTGGGGCTCTGAGTAGGCTGCGGTGTCTCCGAGTTACGCGACTTGTGTCTTGGTATGCGAGGAATACTTCAGCTGTATGCCCTTATGGAACAGTAGGGTAAGAAGTGACCTACACTTTCTCACCTCTGCTCTTCAGTGACTAAAGAAAAAGAACACAAACAAGCTTAGTCAGACTCAATGTGCTGCCTAAATTAATATTAAGAAAGCTTTAGGAAAGGAAGGCAAAATATTTGTTTCTTCTGCCATTCCTATGATTTTTTTTTTTCCTTTGTTTTTTTAGTTTGCCCTTGAAGCAAGTGAAACAGAAGTTTAATTCCATGGACATGTCTTTGAAAGAAAATCTTCGGGAAATGATTGAAGAATCTGCAAACAAGTTTGGGTAAATAGATTTAAATGCAAATACTTCATTTGAAAATACTTTTCAATTAAGTTCATATACTTTTGTATGAAGAGGATGTAACGTCTTGTTTTTTAAAAATAATGGGTTTAGGCCAACAAAGTAATATTAGGCTCGTGGCAAATGTTGGTATGATTTGTCTTCATGTTCTTAACATTAGCTAGCATACTGAGGAGATGGCTGGTCAGTGTTGACAATAATGCTGATAATGTTAATAATCTTTACTGATTTCATGTCATTTTGCAGAATGAAGGATTTGAGAGTTCAGACCTTCAGTATTCACTTTGGTTTTAAGAACAAGTTCTCAGCAAGTGACATAGTTTATGCAACAGCTTCTCTCATGGAAAATATAGAGAAAGAAGGCCCTGAAACAACTAATTTCATTAAAGCTTTAGACAGTCTCTCCAGGTACTGAAAATATGTCTCTTCATTTTTTTTTTACAATTTTCTTTAGGGAACATGGGTTATGTATCTGAAAGATGCATTGTTGGTTCATAAGCCATTGAAAAATCAAAATACTCCTGTGAGTAGTGTATAGAGAAATGTCACTTTTGTGTGAAAAGCTTTATTTTTATATGAAATTTTTTTTAAATTATTCTTTCTCTTGCAGGGGTAACCTGGACAAACTGCACCAAGGGCTGGACCTAGCCAAAAAGCAGTTACGTGCCATTCAGCAGACAGTAGCCAGCTGTATTTGCACCAACCTTGTCATTTCTCAGGGGCCTTTTCTCTATTGCTCTCTCATGGAGGTCAGAATTTTCGGTTTTGGCAGTCTCATTTGACTGTCATATTTGTCTGGCTCATAGTTGAATAACACCGTTTTTCTAAGAGCTTGACTCGGTGTCAGAAAGACCCTTTTTGTGTATACCGTGCGGCTCTCTGGTGGGTCGATACTGACACCTGCTCTGAACTTCCTAAAGGAAGAATCAGCCTTCTCAAAGGGGGTGGGGGGGCGGCGCTTCATATCAAAATTAAGTGGGTGAAATCAAACTCCTGTATTTTAACAGTTCTTGTTAGTTTTCTTGGAGATGCACAAAACTTTCAGACTTGTCACTAGATATGAAAATCAAAAAAGTAGAAGAATCATCTTGGATTGTAATTGAAATAATTCTTCTTTCCCTGGGGCACACCAGACGTGAAACTGTTCTCCAAACCAGTGTCTCTGTGCCTGCTTAGTAAATACTTACTCAAATCATTTGTTTGCTCTGTAAGTAAATCAGAATCTTTTGACTAACTAACTTCTAGCCTGTGTAGTAGCCATTGTTCTGTTGGATACATGCAGTTGATTATTAAAAGCATATGAAAATCTTAAGAATGTTTTTCTGCTAATTGGTTGGATAATTGTAGCACATCTGTGAATGCAGCTCTAAGACAGGCATCAGCCTGGGAGACTTAGTGGCATTGGAAAGAGTTTTCAGTGCAAAGATACTTACAATCTAAAATCTTTGTCTGATTTTGTAAGTTTTGAGGGGGTTTATCACTGAAGATGTACTTTGAAAAGTTAATTTGACCAAAAAAAAAAGCAGTGATATTGCAGGACTGGTAATTGTTATCTGAAGATTTCTAAGTAAAATCCTCTGATCTTTACAACTAATGTAACTGACACCAAATTGCATTTATCTTTTGAATAATTAGTTACCCAATTCAGATAAAAATGAGGTTTTAAGATTGAGAACTGCCTTCACAGTGAACGCTTCCTAATTTGTAAACTAAATTTGTGGTGGTCCATCCTTGTCAGATTGCATCTGTCTGTCCTCATTTTGAAAGTTAGAGATGATGAATGACCAGTCTGCCACTAGGAGCAGGACAGCATTTTTAAAACTCACTGCAAAACATTTACCTTAAGAACAGAACACTTTAAACTTCTGCTTCATTTACTTAAGTGTCTAAAGATGTTAAAATCTTCATAATTATTTTTGGATTAAATTAAATTACAGGGTTTGGTAAAGTTATATTTTACTGATGGAAAACCGTATGACAGGGTCAAATAATTTCTAGCAAAGACTATGTTTGTCAATATTTTATCTGTTGTATTTCAGTACAAAGATTACTGATGCAAAAAAAATGAAGCCCATGCAAAGTTTTTTCTTCAGATATCTATACCTGCAGTTCTTGTATTGCTTTGTTTTTTAAGAGCTTTTTTCTTCGCTGTAACTCGTATCTTGTCTGTCGTGCCATTTCTGCGTTAAAATGAAATGCAAGATCAGTGAAGAAATGCAATTTCTGTTGGTCCCTTAGGTGACACTGTAAGAACAAAGGGGGTTATGAGATTACGTAAAGAAAACACCTCCTGTTGAACTGCTTTATAGCTGTAGCCTGAGATGAGTGTTTGTAACACCAGCTCACAGGAAGAGCTGAAACAAAATTGTTTCTTGAGCTTTGTCTAACAAAGAGGCTTCCTGACTTCCAGACGAAAAACAAGCGTTGTAAACTGCTGCCGCTGATAATGGCTGCACCAATGGACGTTGAGCAGGGCACTGTGATCATGGTGGGGATTCCTCCGGAGACGGAAAGCTCTGACAAGAAGAAGTAAGCATGTTGTTTAAAAGTTCTTGCTAAAGGTTATCTGTAGACTTTTGCTGTCTCTGAAGAGAACCTTTTCTGTAATGCTCACTTGTATTTCTGTTCATCTTCTAGCTTTTTTGGAAGAGCATTTGAGAAAGCTGCAGACAGTACCAGCTCTAGGACCTTACACAACCATTTTGACATGTCAAGTGAGTAATGCTGCTGCCTGTTCCGTTCACCGAACAGCCCTTCAGGGGTCAGTGTTCACGCAGCCTCCGGGAACCTTAATGCCTGGGGATGGTACACTGGTTGGTGTAGGTCTTAGAGGGTCTGTATGGGATACACTCTTCCCCAGTCTAGTGTAATCACAAGCTACATTCTTTGTCAGTCTTCTCCTAAGTGCTGTCTTGTGCAGAAATGTTAAAACTTCCAACCAATCCTTTTGAGACCATCTACGTTTGCACGGAGCGACGATTGCCGTATGTGCGCTTCTGTTTAAAATCTCTGAGATTATCTGTGAGGGTTTGTATATTTAGCAGCCAAACCAAGTACGGTATGGATGTTACGAGATGCATTCGCTAGTGTCAGTTTGAAAAATGAGGTACTTGTGCAACGAGATTTGCCTATCTTTGTGCCTGCTTGCAAGAGAGGCAGCTTTTAAGAATACATACTTAGGTATGCGTGTTGCACATACAAAGAAACGTTCCTAGATTTAAAAAGTGGCAGCTGTATCATGTAGTGAGTACCTAGAAATCAGAGTTTGTGAAAATAAGAGCAAAATAATCTGTGCTTTGCACTGCGTCCAAATAAACCGTTTCTCTTTTTCCTTCTTAAAATTGGTTAAGAATATACATAGGTATACTTGGAATTAATATTCTTCAAGTGTGACACCTAGTATATCTTTCAGTTATTTTTTAATATTTTTATATTTTCAGCATCTTTTAATAAAATATTTTATATTTCAGTCATTGAATTGAAAACAGAAGACCGGAGCAAATTTCTGGATGCACTCATTTCTCTCCTATCCTAATGGTAAGACAATATAAGGAGGACTTATTAAAAAATTAATTACAAATCAAGTTAGTAACCAGATGACAGTCTTATATTATCTGCAGAATGTTCTAAGAAAATGTGGCAGCATCTAGTGAAAATACAAAATTGAAGAGTTTCTTACAAAGACAGTTTTCCTTCTGTGGAGGAGGTAGACAATGGACAAGCGGAATATTCTTTTTTTCTCCTTAGGAGATTTATTTAAGTTCCGTCATAAGCTCCTCCATTGCTCTTAACTTTTTGTGGCTTTTTAACTTTGGCTGGAAAAGGAGCAGCTGTTGGTGTTGTGAAAGAAATGGAGATACCAGCTAATTGTGGTTGATACTCTCTTACTGACTTTCAATTATGACAGTTTGTCTGAGCTCGGGGTGGAATCTTGGCCGTAACAGTGCCGTCCGTGGCTTTGACATTAACATAGAACTTGCATTCTTTCATGGTGTTAAATTGTAGCCTATGTTAATGTGTAGTTTTTATCTGGAATAAAGATGGGGCTATAAGCCTTCGTTTGTAGTTGTTACTATGAGCTTCAGCCTAGTGCAACGTTTGTTTTAAAGCTACTTTAGGGCAAGACAGATTTTACTGTAGATGTGATGAGGCTGTCAGGTTGCTGCAATTGTCATTCACTGCTTTCCAGTGATGAACTAGTGTTGGTCTGTGTGTGTGCTTGTTCAGTGGTGATGGGTGGGGATAGCTTGCTTTCTCCCAGAGAAGCCAAACTCTAAATTGTCTTGTAAAGTCTGTTCAGACAACCTGTAAGGCTGTTTTTGAAAGCAGATAAAGTACCTCATGGCTTTTCCATGCCTTGATAAAGATTTGGTCTTTAGTACTACCATATGAAGTAATCTCACAGCTTATGGTGTATGTACACAAAAGCAAAGGAGTAAGGTGAAGCCTTTAACAACAGTCTGTGGACATCGACAGTCCTAGCCAGAGGACAATATGACTTACCTTTTTTCAGTGGGTATCACAGCTACAATCTCGCCTTTCTTCGGTTCACTCCGAAGTTGGAAACTGGGTCAATAGCTGCAGTTGTTTGTTAGACACCTTCCAAGACTTCTACAGCTGTTGGTTTGTTTCTTGACGCTCTGACTACTGATTGTTTCGGTTTGTCTTCTGCCCTTGTTACACAGTGGTGCTTTTTGGCTCCTTGTGCTGGAAACTGAGGATCAGATGCTCGGAAATTTTCAGATGTTCCAAAGTTCATGGTGCTGCAATTGTGATGCGTCGCTTTATCTTATATGTACCGGTACAGGCCTGGACTGTTTTTATGCCCCTTGGGAGGTGAAAAGGATTTTAACATTAGCAACAGATACTGAACATTGCTGCGTTGTAATTTGCCCCTTACTCATAATGGCAAACAGTGTTAACTAGGAGTATTTGACAACTGGACTTCTATTTGTCAAACCTGCTTTTGTTAGTAGACGTGCTCCTGTGATGTTTAGTTGTTGGCCAATAACAAAAAAGTAGATTTTTGAAGAAGTTCCGTGTTATATTGCCATTATATTACCATTCAAATGTTCTTTTAAAATTGTCTTGAATTATTTTATTTCTTTTCTAAGAAACTTTTTGAAACTCTCCTTGCATTTCTAGAATGTTGAAACTGGTTTTTAGTACTATCAGGTTGAGGTCTTGTACTTTCATTGAAATAAATGTTTTGTGAGACAAGTTTTAAGATTTGAGGGCTTTTAAAATCCAAGTACTGAGTAACTGCCAAACACCAAATGAAAAATCTGGGGAATTGTCGTGTCAACAAAGCATTTTTAGTGGTACTGTATTGTCAGTTGTAGCTTGCTTTGGGAGTAATTTTCCTGGAAAGAGTCTAAAATACTATGTTAATTGTGTGTAAACCGTAGCATTATAAATATTGACAAACTAGCTCGATCCTTTTCCATAACAGATTTCATTTCATTTTGGTCATATGAAATGGTATTACTTGTTTACTTAGCCTGCTGGGCACTGGGTGGGTATGTATAGGTGTATGTCTGGAATTCTTTTTTCTTCTCGCAAGGTTTGCTTGAGTTCTGTGTGACTTCAGTGTTTTCATGTGTTATAATGAATATGTAACGGTAACGTATCATTGCATTGTACCCTGTACAGATTTTTAATACAGGTTAATTTAATGTTAATGTTATTTAACTGTAGCCAACAGAAAGCTAATTAAACTATATATTTTTATTCAAACAAAAGTGATTGTTTTGTTTTATAAATGTTTGTATCTTATCTGAGTAAAATCCTTGTGCCAAGCTGCGATGGCCAAAAGTTGTGCTTACTGAGATAAGACATAATGCCACCTTTTGGGTTTACATGTTTAGTAGGTAGTATTGGCAGTAAATAATATCCCTCCTTACCAGCGTACTTTGGGTTTTGCCTGTACACAGCATACTGTAATTTTATTACATTTCTGAGGTAGATGACTGTGCTTTAAGTCTCTGGAAATGGAAACACTTAAGTTTTTGTTGTTTTGTGAACACTGATACCGGAGCCAAGCCGTGATTACAATGTGTAAGAGCTAGGAGTCTATGTGACGCTTAAGTGCACTTCTAGATACTCTCACTTTATCTTTCAGTTGCAAACTGCTGAGTGAGTTGCAAACCGCTGCCGTTTCCACAGCACCAAATGACTGTAACTTCAGTTCAGCCCGTCTGTATATTTAGAGCTTTCATGCTTCTAGCTGTAAATACCATGGGTGTGTGTAGCAGTAAATACAGTACGTACTGCAGTGTGTGAGACCACCTTCGTGTGCACAGAATGAGTAACGTGTGCCGGGCAGAACTGAATGGCTGCTTGCACAGTCTGCTCGCTCAGTAAATGCATAAAAGATCTTGCACATCTTGGATCGTTGGCTCATGGTTCAGTGGCCATCTACCAGGAAATCCTAAATTCTCTGTTGTCTCCCTGTACAAAACCTTTACACGGGAAAACAGAAATGTTGTGAGGAAGGCATCAGAGAGCATGGGCGTGTAACACCTCAGTTTAATCACCATCTCTGTCTTTAGTTACATTTAGGGCTATGTTTTCAATACATGGAAGAGTTTTGATGGGTACCGTAGCAAGCTATTACCCCTATCTTGGGTTTTGGTTTTGCTGTTTTTTTTCCCTCCGCCCCCTCCTTAGAAGCTCTGTGAACCCCTTCATCTCACCTCATCAGTTTTATCACTGTTGTATCCCTCATCCCTCTCCTGGAACGTGACGTATTTATTCCATTCACCTTTCAGGGCATGTTTGGGTTTTACTGCTACCACCCTGTCCTGCTGCTGTGGTAAATACAGATCCTGCTTTGCAAAGAAGGAAGGTGGAGGGGGGAGTGTTTGTTGTAGCAGGTGACTGTCACGTCTTAAAATGGACAGACTTTTCAGGCACATGCCCCTTTCAGCTTCAGCCTATCGTGTCGTGCTGGGAGGATGAGAAACAGGAGCTGGTTTTTCTGCTGGGATGTGTTGGCAATGGCTTTACTGGCAGGTTCTGTGACCTCCAAACAGGTGGGTAAGCTTGAAGCTGTGGATCTACTCATGGAGTACAAGCTTCCCTTCTCCTTCCTTTATTGCTTTTTGTTTTCTGGTGTTTTTTAAGGTGCTAGTTTTCCCAAGATCCACTGGAGGTTCCAATAATACTTTTGCAAATTTTAGAACTGATCAGCTGTTGAACTAATCCCAAGGATCAAATGTGGCCCAAAATCAGTCAGAATGCTGAATATTATGCAAAAAAGTAAGTTATTAAATCTGTATGGAAAGCTGAAGAAGTCTCTGCCAACAGATAAACCCTGCACATCACCATTTTACAGTGTGGGAAAAAGGCACTCCTTACGGAGTTTATTCTACGCTGTAGATTTGGTAGATAAGTATGTTTGTATTACTTGGAGAATCACTGTACAGGAAGATTAAAGTGTGGAGTCCCCGGTGTGTGGCTATAAAAGTAGCTCAGTTCAGGAGCAGTAAATTGGTGGGTTGAATGGTTTATTGAAACTTTTGCATAGTTAAAAGTGTTGCTTCTTACAGTGAAGTGTTGGACAGAGACCCCCATGCCAAGAACTCTTGACATCTCTTCAGGAAGAGATTAATATGCTTTTGATTTATTTGTCCCAACAGAAAATGTAGCTCTTAACGAGTCATTTTAAAATAAATAGAGCACTCAGAAATCGGCTTACTTTCTTAGATGTATGGTGACATTCCACCTAGCCACGTCTGAATGCAAATAGAAACGTTCCCTAAGGATTATATCTGAGCTGCAGGAACTCCTTTTCTTCCACTGTGTTTGCATGCTGGAATTGTAGCCTCATAATCAGCTCTTTAAATTATTTCTGCTGCTGCTAATCTGTTTTAGTGAACAGTAAAAGTATAAATCAAATCCTTTAAAATGTTTTCGTTTTTTAAATAAAATAATGAAAATCCTTAAATACCAAAGTACTGAAGTAGCTGAACGAGCTGACTAAATTCTACCATTCCTGCAGAGTGATTCATGGCTGTTTTCTTTCTGGGGTGATAAATTTAGACATAATTGAAATTGCACAATAAGGACCTCATTTGATTGGAATTAAAGGGAATCCCTTTCCCCAGAAGAATCTCAGTGACTTAATAGACTTGTACTTACCCACTCTGCAACCTTGGTGTCGGTGAGACTTCATTCTTACTGCCTGTACTGTTTAAGAAAAAACTGAAGTACTGCAACTGGTGTGAAGGAGCTGCTGGGTCTACACCGCCGTCAGCATGGTAAGAGTAGCCATGGAGGGAGACCAGCGGGCCGTTTCATCAGTCTCCTGACCTCTGTAAGGTCACAAGCAGGTGCGAGGGAAGAGTACCGAAACAAAGCAGTTGCATATGATGCTTCCTTCCAGATACAAACACACGTACTCTCCCAGCCCTCGTACGCAAGGACATCCTGAACCTGGTGTGGATTCTGTGTATTGGGTAACTGTCAGTAGTTATCTGTGAACCTGGGTACTTCCTCCTGAATCCTTCCAAAAGTCTAGCCTGGGCAATATTCTGCAGTGAGTCGATCTGCAGCCCAGCTAGATATTGTATGAAAAACTACAACGCTCTAGGGGTTTTTTTTCAACTTGCCAATTGCTAACTCACTCGCTGCTTTGTAGTCCCTACCCTTCTGTGTACTCATCATTTTGTAAACCCGTATTACAGTCCTCACAGTCACCTCCTGCCCGTCTGAAGACTCACTTTCCCTTTTAGAGGAGCTCTTCTGTGTCGTGGTTGCTGTTGTAGCTCTTCTCTAAATCATTTTCAGACAGGGGAGAACAAAAACTACATACAACATTCAAGGTGTGGGTGCACAAGCCTGTGGGTCAGTATAACCGTGTTGTCTGTTCTCTGTCCCTCTGGTGAATAATTCGTAACACTCGCTTTGCCCCTCTGACAGCTGCTGTGCGGAGATCTGGTGAGTTAATCGATCTAGCTGGTGTAACACCAGCGTCGCCCTCGTGACGGGCAGTGGTCCCGATTACCGTTGGTTTTTTGCCATATGCATCGCTTTACGCTCATCAGTGCGTAAAGTCATTTACTGGTTGTTACGTTTCCAAGTCAAAGCAAGAGCACAATTAGTTTGCTGCACTAAAAAAATGGTACTAAGGAAAAATATAAGAGAAAAAACAAAAATCCAGGGTTTCCATCACTGAATGATGAGTAAATGGATGGAAGGAGTACATTCTGATAATTTGGTGATAGCGGATGGCAAAAACAGTGAAGGAACTTAATTGTAAAATAAAAATTAATAAACTCTTTCAAAGTTTAGAACTGAGGTTTTTTTGGGAAAATTGTTTATATTTTCTCTGTTCTTTTTAATGTAAGTAAAAGCCTCTACACTGACTTCTAAGCCTATTTGTTTGTGAATATTCACTATTTTTATTTGCTGCTATAAAACCTGTTACTTATTAAAGAACAGAAAATTTCCTGGGTTGAAAATGTGGAGATAGTAGGGTTTTTTGCCTTGACCTAGAGGAGTATGTATGCCTATCCTCAAACTGCCTCTTATGCTTTGGTATTTAGATGAAAACATGGTTGATACCACAACGATATGGTCTCCAGTTCGTGAGCCATATCAAATCTAGCTACAAGTGTTCACTATTTCTTTCCACGACTCGCCCTGACCACTCTCTCAGAGTAGTGCTTTTATGGCAGAAGCAGTAAATCAGAGATATTTCAGAACCTGATGTTTTATCTGCTCTATCATCAATTTGAATTTATGATAGTATCTAGCAGTCATCACTCTCAAACCTGACAGGTTCTGGGAGAGGCACTGCGGTCTCAAAATTCTGCATGGCTTATGGGAGAGCTGTCCTTTGTTTAGTAAAATCCAGTGTATTCTAAAGAGAGCGTAGAGAACTCACTTCCTGACAAGTGAAATTCAACGGGACCAGAACCTGTAGGCTTAGAAGTCTTGGGAACCATAAGAGAGATGCTAGAAAGCTGGAGTTTGTACATTGCGTTCTGTAGTTTTGGAAGTGGAGTAATATAAAGCATAATCTAATCTTTTTCTGAAATTTTCCAATCAAAAATGTTATTACAAAGGTGTATATTTTTCCTTCTACAGTCATGAGGTTTCCTATGGAAAGAAGTAAATAAATGGGGGGTGGAGAGGAAAGTACCTTAGCATTGTCATGGTTAGATTCTGTGATCTCAGTGTCTTCAAGTTATTTCTCCCTTTGTGGTCCAAGAGGTTTCAAGGCATCTTTCATGCTTCAGTTTCACTTTTTCCTGTCCCATTTTCAGGGCAGCATTTCCAGTCCTCAGTTCTCTGTGAACACAAGAGAGAAAAGATGTTACTTCTTTCTAGGAGAGATCTTTCCAATCACTAGTCTGGAGTACCCCAGCTTTAAGGTTTGAAAAAAAGAAGTTATAAAATCAGCCTCTTTTGTACAGGAGTTCTTTCAAGGTGGTTTTGTTGAGTTGAATTGGCCACTCGGGGTATGTGGGTTTGCAAAGAGGGAAGTAGTACAGAACAGTATTAAAAGGGGAGTAATCAATAGGATATCAAAACTGAGGAAGAACCAAAACGTAAAACATTCAGGACTGTTCTCGGGACAGTAAAGATCATCATTTGATCATACTGATTTTATGTGTACGTCTGTCAGTCACAATGGCTTTTATTCCCTCTTAGAAGGAATATTCTTGCAAACATTCCTCTGGCCGTTACTTTGTCACTAAGTCTGGCTTGTCAGAGGGAAAGCACGCAGTGAAATGTTTGTTTCTTTAAATGGAAAAATTGAAGTCCCTCTTGGCTCTTGTGCACCATTGTTGGCTTCAAGGTGGCACTGAAAGTTCCCTTTGGACCAGATTCAAGGACTAAGGAAAAAATGATGCCCAGGGTGGAGCTCTAAAGTACAGTGCCACTTTTTATGCACAAGCACTTGGGTTATAAACACTTTCTTAGCAGGAAATATTACAAAACATTCTCTTGGGAAAGAAAACCATGTGAGCTTTTATTTCAGACTGGACTTCAAGAATTTGAGTTTTGAGACTCTCTACCCGCTACTGCAGCGCGTACCTGGGCGATATATGAAGACCTCTCAATAGTGAGAGAACGCTAATGAGATGTCTAGTTATTTGATCTCACAAACGAACATTCAGCAGAGTCGCTGCTGCATGCATCTCACTCTCCATCAGATGACGGCTGGCTCAGAAGACATCCTTCAACCCGAATTAAAAGCAAGCTCTCTGTAGAGGGCTCGATATAGGAATTTGTGGGCAAACCTAGTCGTACCTCATGAACTGAACAAAGGTAACGCGTATACACAAGCCGTAGCACAACATAGCTCCTTCCATTGCTGGATCCAGCTTTATTTTATGAAGAGGTCTGGGGCCTTTTGTATTCCCCTCTCCAACAACATTCCCTGAAGTCTTTGCCGATTGCCACTTAAGAACTGTAGATGATTCCTCTGGGTACTTCTTGATGTTGTCTGGATTACATGTGGTAGAGAAGTCCCGTGAGGTTCCTAGTCCTTTGTTTTCCTGTCAAAACCAGTTTTAATTGAGGTGATAGCTGCCTGACCCTTGCAGAAAGGTAATGCTTCCTTACAAAAAGCGGTGCTGTGTTTTTAACTGGATAAAGCACTTGGAGTCACCTCTACTTGTTAGTATAGCTCATCCATTTTTTCAGTCCCTGTGGTGTTGGTGTCTCTTTCCCCTGTTTGGCTCGCTGGAATTTACCTTAATTTAATCATTCATTTGCAGCATGTCGGTGGAAAATCGGAGGCACCTGCCACTGAACTGGAAAGAATTCACAGGGACATTCAGCTCTTGTTATGTTTTTATTTGCTGAAGAAAGTTACCAAGGGGCTCCTGCAATAAGTATGCCATTAATAATTATCTCCTCTCTGGTCTGAAAGTCTAGCAGGATCAGTAGCCTATAAGGAATGGGCATGGAAAATGTTTTTTTCTTTAAACACTGTTGTGATCACCATAGTAATTCAGGACTCGCATAACAGGACTTTAAAGAAGCAAAGATCTTGCTCTAGTAATTTCTTTAAGAGACCTCATCTGTGTTTTTAAAACACCATCTAAATAGGTCTAAGCAGCACTGCGTATTTAATACTAGGAGGTAGCAACTTATTTTTTTCCTACTTCACGGATATTTTTAATTATTCTGCTTAGAAGGACAATGGTGAGAAAGTGTTGGCGCTTTTAAAATATTGTTGTTTGTTATCTGCTGTTCCAATTATCAGAAATAGGTCACCTGTGAAGAGGCCACAGCGTTAGAGCTAGGGGAGGTTGCAGGACAACACTAAAGAGATTATGAAGACTTTTCCTTTGAAAAGTACGTAATTCTTTATCTTTGCAAGATTCTGTGAACAGCAGCGTGCACTGAGGCTGAATACGCTCTGAGGTCAGAGACGACCTTCTTGAAGGCCTGCTGTGTTCCTCTCCTCAGACACATGCACTGAGCAAAATTTCCTCACCCTATTGTAGAGGCTGACAACCATTTAAAAAAAAAAAAGGCATTATAGATTTTTACATGAGCTGCAGTGTTGCCTTCAGAAAAGTATTTTAACTGGCAGTGGCCTCGTTACATTATGTGGAAGCTGTTTATGAAAAATAACAATAGGTGCCTCATAAAAAAGGGGTCCTCTCTAAACAGTTTTTTCCTGGATTTTTCTGGTGTTAACTGCCCCATTTGAAGGAACTCGGCAGAGCATTTGGCTACTTCTAGCTAATCACTCTTTGTGGGCTAGACTGTATTTTGGGAGCCTTTGTTTACACGATCTCAGATGTGAAAAACCTGCTCTCCAGGCTATTCAGGGTGTTCTGCAAATCTTAGAGCACTTAGAAAAATTCAGCAAGTGAATGGCAGCTAGATGGCAACTTCAACAGTCGCAGAACTTGTGCTGTAATCCAATTCTGCAACTCGGTGTTTAGGTGAGAAGTGTGGTGTTTAAGTGCAAGTTGGTACCTGCCACACTCCCAACCAACTGGACGGAGGTGTTGGCTCAGGCTGCTGGGTGACAGCTGAAAATCACCAACCTGAGTCGTGGGGTTTGCACGGACACAAAGCCGCTCCCGCCGGTGTAGTCTGGGCCCTGGCCGTCCCTTCTCTGGGCCTTGCTGTGAAAACCCTGCTGACAGCAGGTCTGTCCCGCTGCAGGTTCCTCCCTGCACCTCCACGCACGCCGGGGGCATGACCAGAGCCAGGCTCCAAGAAACACTCCTGAATAAAAGCAGAGGAGATATCAGGCTTTGTATTTTGTTTTGTGTTTTTCCACGTGGGGTATGGTGGTTTGGCATCTGTCAAGCGAACAGATGGGGAAAGATGTGAAACCCTGTTGATCTCCGAGGGATGACTTCAGAAACACAGAGAACGAACGCCTGATGGGTTCTGGCCCCTGCTCTTAGGGCCCTTCTGCAGGCACTGCCCAAAATGTGCCAGGGAAGAGCCCCTCTGCTCCTGTGCCTTTGGCTCCTCCACTCTCCTGCCCCTCTTCTGCAGCTGCCCCCTTCCAGCCTCCACTATCTCAGGCCTTACCTGGAGGACCTACAAGGAAGCTGGGGAGGACTTTTTACAAGGGCCTGTAGTGACAGGACAAGGGGTAACGGGTTTAAATTGAAAGTGGGGAGGTTTAGATCAGATATCAGGAAGAAATTCTTCCTACAGAGCATGGGGAAGCACTGGAACAGGTTGCCCAGAGATGTGGATGCCCCATCCCTGGAAGTGTCCAAGGCCAGGCTGGATGAGGCTTGGAGCAACCTGGTCTAGTGGAAGGTGTCCCTGCCCATGGCAGGGGGGTTGGAACTGGATGGTCTTTAAGGTCCCTTCCAACCCAAACCATTCTGTGATTCTATGACCCACTTGGGGCTCCCCCCGGCAATGGGGCTGTGAGGGGGCTGCACCCTGAAGGCACAGAGACCCTGACCTCTGTCTGCGCTGCAAGCGGCCAGCTTGTAGCTCCATCTCACAGATGGTTTATTTTAAAATAAACTGTGAGATGGTTTATTTTAAAACCCATCTTTAAAACAAAGCCAGGTCACACACTCCTCAGAACATATCCCTGCCCCAGCGCTGTCCCCAGCCAGGCTATCACCACCTGCATTTTTTGTTTGCAGCCAGCAGAGGACACTTGCTTTCTTTGGAAAGAGTTTGCCCTGCGCTTGGATGCAACAGAGGGAAGGATGCAGGGCTTGGCCACGCGTGGGCACTGGAACAGCAAGATGTGAGGCTGTCCCAGGCTGCTCTCTAGCCCCGGGGCTCTGTGGTGCCTTTTGCCTCAGCCTTTCACGAGGGGGCTGAGCTGTGCCTGCAAGGCGCTGTGAACCCTCCAAGCTGGCTGTGCCAGGGTCCCTGGGGTGTGTGAGCTGCTGGGGTTTGTAACCCCCAGATGTGGTATTACCAGGCTTTGCTTTGGAGCGTAGGGCGCCATGGGTGGCAGGATGCCATGTGGGCTGAGCTGGCATCGTGGGTGATGGCAGCAGCACAGATCTCGGTGCAAAATGCAGAACTTTGGTAAACATGAAATGACGGAGCTTGAACTGAGCTCTCCTGTGCAGGCACACGAGCTTTAGCCTGGGTCAGATATGTAACTGCAGACACGGAACGTCTGAGACTCAGTGCTCAAGAGAGCACAGGAAGCCAAGGCAGGGCTAATCCCTGACCTGGCAGCCTGTCCAGCTGCTCTGATGGCCTGGGGGGACATTACAGCTCTTGGGGAGCGGCTGAGCCGTGCAGAAGAAGCCGGGTTGGAGCCCACAGCCCCGCGGTTGTTAACACACAGGTTGTGAGCAGTGTCACGGCAGTGGCTGGGCATGGTGAGAGGCAACCTGGGCTCTCTTTGAGGGAGCCTCTCTGCTGCACGTGGCCCGCGACCCTACGACAATCCTTAGGCTGCCAGGCTTGAATGCAGGACAGCAAAACAAGGGCCTCCACCTGCAAACGGCTGTGAACTGCCCCACTCCCCCCAGGGACTGGATGCCTTGTGCCGTTAAGCACGGGCATCGATGTTTGCAAGGCAAGATCTGCTTGTACCAGGTTTTGCATCTACCTGTCAATGTGCTGCTCCTGCTTTTCTTTTTCAGGCCAGCCCTGTTCATTAGCATCTGCAGGGCATGCCTCTGGGGAGAAGGGCACTTGACAAGGCTGGCTTCGTTAAGGAGATTAACGTTTTTTAATCGTGAGTTACTTTTCATTTTAGGGTTCCTACCGGCTTTCCCCACCTCATGTGGAACATTTACATGTTTTCCTTCTGGTGATTTACTGGAAGGGAACCAACAAAAGGAGAAAGAATAAAAGTTAAACCTCTGTGGAGAGCCCAGGAAGTGTGTAGGCCACTTTGGAAGGGCTACACCCACTGCGCTATGTAAAATCATCCCAGTTACATCCAACCAGTAATCATCTTCTTTAGGGAGCTGGGGACTCATACAGAGCAAACGGAGTCGGAATAGTTTAAAGCTATGTGTACCATGTCTGTACTTCAAGAAATAAACACATACCTCAGGTCCTGAATGATGCTGTGGGACATGCCCGTGGTGCCCAGATGAATCTGGGTTTTGGTCAGCTGTGCTGTGCCTTCCCCTTCTGACTGTCCTCTGTGTTGGAGGGAAACAGGGATCTTACTCCTGGCCCACAAAGGAAATCTTGGTCTTAAAGGAGACACCGAGCAGATACCGGGAGCTGTAAAGGCAACACAGATAAGTGTGTAGAAATCCATCCTGAAGTCATGGAGAAAGTACTCCTGCCTTTCACTACCAGTGGGCCTCACTGTACCTCTCCTGAGGAATATATGAAAAACATGGAGCCTTCCAGGCATGGAAGCAGCACTCTGTGGGCTGCATGGTGCTGGAGCGGGGCCCGAACATGGCCTGTGGACTCGGCACCTCACCTGGGGCCCCTATGTCCCCCTCCCAGCTCTTGCTGACTTTGCAGGAATAACCAGTGCTACAAGTCACCCGGCTCCTTCACCTCCCGTTGATCCCAGGCTGCCTGTAACCAGGAGCAGCTGTAGAAGGACTCGGGAGGTCCCACCCGGCTCTACGGTAAAAACTGTCTCCATCCCAGAACCAGCAGAAGCCAAATCTCTGGTGCAACAACGTGAGGGATACATTTCCAGCACAGTGGAGCCAGTGCTCGTGGTAGCCGAAGTGCCCTGCTACTCGGTGGAAAGATGAGGTACAGCAGACACACTGGCGGACCGTGGGTCCATAACACAGGCCAGACCCTGCTCTGGCCATAAAAGTCCCATATTAGGCTTTAAAGATTTGTTAGCCGGAATTAAGCAGCTTTGTGGTCCCTTTCTGGTCCCATCAGCGAGACATAACAATCCCTCCCAGCCCATTAACAGAAAGAGCTGGCAAGGCCAGATTTGATGACTCTCTAAACAGCGTGAAGAGGTGGTGATTTGCTGGTGATGTGTAAAAACAGGCAACAAATCAGCTGGCAACAGGCACTGGACTGGAATTAAATCAAAGGAAGAGGCAGATGACTTTGAAAGGGCTCCAAAGGTCACAGAGAAACAAGCAAAACCTGATGAAGTTCACAGGAGAGCAGAGCAAGAAGGAGGAGCTGCAGTGGAGCTGGGATGCTGCGGGGATGCTGGAGGCAAGCTCCAGTGGTGGCTGTCCCCCAGGGTGGGTGCAGTGACTGTATCCGTGCCCCATCAGTGCTTCCTGCTGTCCCAGCTCTACATCAGTCATGGGAAAGGACCTATTCACACCCTATAGCCCGCTCGAGAGGACGGCTGTTGTGTCAGAGATGAACAGGGGAGAAACAGCTCCAGCACGAGCGCTCCCAGGCCAACGGTCCTTGCATGAGGCAAGACATAACCACTAATAAACAGCCCAAAAGAGCCTTTGTGCTGAGGACACGAAATAGCGGTGCACCAAAGGCACTGGAAAAAGCACTCTCAGCTCCGTGCAAGGAACCCAGAAGCCACGAACAGCAGGGTGACCCCCCGCGGTGGGAAGCCTAAGCAGAGGGAGGATATGAGGGTAAGTTGGTACTTGCCCAATTCAGGATCTGCTTAGCTATGTTGTGTTCCATGGCACGCCACTGAAACACACACGTTTTCATGTTTTGGCAGTTTGGTTGGTACAGATTTCATTATCTCTGCAGCTTGGGGCTGGTAGCAAATGCTTTTCAGAGGCCTCACAGGGATAAAATAGGGCTTAGCTACGTTGTGTTCCATGGCACACCACTGAAACACACACGTTTTCATAGTTTGGCTGGTACAGATTTCATTACCTCTGCAGCTTGGGGCTGGTAGCAAATGCTTTTCAGAGGCCTCACAGGGATAAAATAGGCAGAAAAAGTGCAAGTAGCCCCTTCACTCTTGGCCTTTAGCAAGGGCAGGATCCAGCCCCTGCAGTTATTTCCGTAGTATTGCATTAGGAAGCAGCTGTAGTAGTTTTGGGGCAACCAAGCCCAGAGAAAAGGGAAACACGTAAGGGAATGGTTTACACCAATTCCTCCCAGTGCTGTGACACGAAGGGTTCAAATCAGTTTTGGGTCACAAGCTCCCAACAGTTCCTGGGGGTTTGAGGTCTTGTGGGCATCAGCTTCCTGCAATGCTCAACCTGGACACCAGAAATAGAGCAGCCCACACGTCAAACCCAGAGGTTCTCAGTGTCCCCCGCTAACAGCTCCAGGGGCACAAGCGAGAGGCCGTCGTGGAGCTCCCAGCCTCGCGCCCGTGAGAAATGGTGTGTTTCTGTAATGCAGACAAATCCCACCCCCTCTGAGTCCCTGCATGCCCCCCGCCATGGGGCTGGGGGTACGCAAGCTTCACGTGAGGGAGGGAGCGTCTCAGCGCTGCCTGGTTTGGGTGGAGGAGTGGGTGATGCCACTTCCAGTTCCTAGCAGGGATCTGGATGCGTCAGTGCTGGGAAATTGCAAAACAGTACATCGCGCTAATTAATGCCAAACAGGAGGGCTTTGAATATACATCATCAGAATAACCTTCAACAACCCCTGGGTGCCTTCCACCCTTGAGTATCTCCTAAAGAGCACTTGTATTCATGACGTGGCAGCGGAAACACACCTCCAGCAAACCGCACGGTGCCGAGTTAGGGTTGAATCGTCTCATCTGCGCAGAATGAAGCACCACTCCGTTCATTCATGCTCTGGGAGTGCTGTTTTCACCATGGGCAGCCCCTACTGCACTAACTAAAATACTTCTGATCCAGTCCAACAAGGTTTTTATTCCAGGTTTGCTTCTCCGCAGTGAAACCACAGACCGTGCTCTATGGAAAGCTCTGAGCCTCGGAAAGTCTAGAGTTACTGTAGGTTGCAGCGGTTGGATTTGATCCTAAAACAATGAAACCAAATGTGAAAAAGGCACAGATGGCTGTCGCCTCTGTGCCATTTAGAGTGGTTTTTGGGCTGTAGCCAGTCAGCCCCATGCCACGGTTAAAGGCAGCGAAGGCGGTGCAGCGACTCACACACCTCTGATGGACTGTGGCATAAGGGATGAAACAGCCAAGGGGCTTTGGAGAACGCAGAAAGATCAGCACAGCAGCTTGAAGGACAGAGGATTTAAGGATGCGGGGTGAAACCTTGTCCTCACTGAAGGAAAAGGAGGCTTCTCTGTGGCTGTTGATGCACTTGGATACCTGCGTGCTCCCGGGCACGTAAAGGCTGCCAAAGCCTGGAACCCTCCTCCGCGCTCCACAGCCCCGGGGGAGCTGGTTGCTTGGCCTGCCCATGTAACGTCAACCCCTTGGGATGGGGGCAGTCACCAGAGTTCAGCCCTGCCAGGCCAACAACTACCAGGAATGAGAGGCAGAAAAGGGAAGAGCCTGATGGGAAGAGGAATGAGAAGAAGCCATGGGAATATAGTTCAGGTTGCCTTGATGGAGGGTGCACTGCCAAGGTCTGGACCTTGAATTCAGCGTGGTGTAAGGGGAGGTAAACAAACTGCATCCTCCTACTCCAGGGCTGCATTTAGCCCTGTGGTGAACTTCGAGAAGAAACAAACGGGTAAAACTGGGCCGCAGTCCTATGTTAAAAACGCTGGTCTCCAGTGAGACACCAGTAACAGAGCAGATTCTGATCTCTGATAATTAAACTCATAATCAACCCCTTCTTAAAAATGCCCAACGGTTCTCATCTCAATCTCTTGTGAGGATGGGGAGGCTTAGAAATATAATACAATTCTGTGGTCGAGCTAAACATCAGGCAGGTTTCAGACTATGTTTTACTAGAACCAGATGAATTTCTAAGCCCCAAATCCAGCATACAGAATGCTGATTAAGTTTGATCTGGTGACCATCTGTCCTTGTGTTTGGAGTATGAGTAGCTAAATGAAATTCTGGAAAAAAAGAGTTATCTTAAATACACACAGGATAAAGCAAATCGAAGAAAGCTCCGTTCACTGTTGCTATGTGAATCTTCTCAGCAAGAGGGGAAGATTGGGTTTGTCTCTGAAGTAGCATATGCTCAAGTTCACTTTTTTTAAAGCTGAAACATCAATCTGTAAGTTTTGCTTTAATTGCATCTTGTGAATTTTCCTTCAGCTGCACACTAAACCCAAGCAGACGATACCTTGAGCTCTGAGAGCCATGAAGGTTTCACTGTCAGAGCAAGTCAGTATCTTGCAAGGTGTAAGTTGGTGTAGCTCAACACAATTTCCCACCCCTTCCAACTCAGCTTGGGCCAGGAATCACCACAAATTACTCCCCCTCTCCTTATCTATGTATCTATCCTACTTTTTACATAGATAGAGCAAGTGAAGACAAATTATGAGTAAGAGCTTGATAACCAACCAAGGGTCATCATCAAAGAGCAGAAGTGATGGCTGCCAGACTTTTTTCCAATCATAATGGAAATTTGCTGGAGAAAAGAACAGCAATGGCATAACATAATGTCTTTCTTTGAAGAGAGACAGCTAAGAGGCTGGGCCCACTGGCAGCCTGAATAGGGAAGAAGAGAAAGTATTGGGAAAGGCAGAAAAACAGCACTGTGGGGAACACAAATACAGAAACAGACAGTGCTTGTAAGGCGTGAAGACGCCAACTTCTGGTCCCCAAGTCCCATCTCATGCCACTGGCTTCTTCGTGTGAAGAACCACAGGGAGGGCAGAGCAAAACCAAATTCAGTCTGTGTCCTTTGCCAGTTTTCCCCTGCTGCCCGAGGGACTTTGCTCTTTGAAATGGAGGGTATCTGTTCTTTAAAAGGAGTTGTTCACATGTCAGCAAGTCAGTCTGTGTACCAAAGGAAAGATGCCGAGGGTGGCTGCAGGGCTCGGGCTGGGGTGCAGGACAGCTACACAAGAGGAGGCGGCTCAGCAGTAACCACAACAATACCGACTGGCTGAGATTTGGGGAGCGCCTTGGGTGTGGGAAGCTCTCTGCTACTAAGGGAGCTGCCTGTTCCAGGCTTTCCCACTGCTTACCCGGAGCCCAACTGCTTGATCTCCTGGAAAAAGGGGAAAGTCTGCAACTGTGACGCTTTTCTGAGGGAAGAGAGAGTTGCAATAAGTCCCTTGGAGGGGCATGAAAAGAGTTTGGCATGAAAAGCCAAGCAGATGCCTTTGAAACTCCATGGGTATTGGCTTGTCTGCTCTGGAGAGTCCCTGCTTCCGCAGGCACACGCTCCGGCCGGCGTTGGTACTCACTGTAGGTGCTCATTTCCAAAGGCTGGGAGGGAGGTCGTACAGACGGTACCTGTCCAAATGCATCTGGCGTTGATAAAATCCTGCCGTTAGCGTTCAGAGTCTCCAGGTGACACAAGGAAATCCAATCACGAGGATCCTTTCTACCTCAAACCACCCTAGGAAAAGAGCACGTTGTTTGGACGTCACGGCGCTCAATCTATGTGTTCTACATGGCCTTTTCCTCTGCATTTTCTTTTTCTTTCTGAAGTTTAAAGAGACGCTTGTTTTCCTTGCTAATTCTTTCCTCCCGGGTTCTGATAGGGATCTCTGTAACATGAGGCCAGCTGGAAGAAATCCAAACTGCCTTCTAAATGTTGTTATGATGGAGTGCAGGGACGTGTCTTTGAAGCTGCTGGGCTCAAGAGATGTCCCTGATTCAGGAGAAAAGCAAGAGGCAATTAAGCTCTTTTTCCTGGAACCAGACTGGAGCCCCTGCCTGTGAAAACACCAGCCGCTTGCTGGTGCCACCTTACACCAAGCCTAGGGAAGAGAAAACTTGGGCAGATGCTCCTGCCTCCTGGGAGAACAAGGGCCTTGGGCAGAGCCACGTCCTGGCACAAGGGAGATGGCGGTTGTTCGAACTCAACAGTTTAGTTCAGGCTTGAAGGTGCTTCACCTCCCAGACAAATTAAGCCCTCTGCTAGACCTGGAGAAGGAGAATGAAGCAGGGAGTCCTCTCTTTGCCTTCCCGCTTCAAAAAAACAGTGAATATTTTAAAGCCACTTGCTGAAAGCAGAATCTGCTGCTGGCAAAGGTGAGAGGCAAGTCAGGGTAATAACGCTGTGGCAGGACACAGGAGTTGGGAAGGTTTTCATGGGGAGACACTGGGGTTTTTTAGTTCCTTTGCTTCTGTTTGTCCTATCTCGCTGCACCGATCCTGCTGTACCTGCATGGATCCCTGCATGGGAACAGCCTGCACAGCAGCGTGCTGTGGTCAGTCAAATAGGGATTAAGAGGAGTTGTGTGGGGACAGAAAGGAGGTGATGGGCGCCGGCAGCCCTACCTGGCATCTCTCCTGTCATGGGCCCTTCTGGTGGCTGCTTCTCAGGTGCCATCGTTCCAAGCTGGTTCAAAAGGGACTGGGGAAAGGGAAGAGGGGCAAGTCCTACTCCCTGTTCACACAGGCAGCTCTCCTTGCATTCTGTGAGCTGATATACTTTTTCTCCCTGACACGATGAAAAACACCCATAATAAAGGAGAAGTTTAAATCCTGGCCTCATGCCTGGAAGCTTCAGGTGTTTAGGTACAAAGCAGAGGCTTGCACTGCCTAAATACAGCCCTGCCTGATGGAAGAACTGAGTACTCCATCCCTCTCGCTGCCAGGGGAAGGCTTGCTTCCCACCCTCTCCTTCCCAGCCCATCCTGCAGCCTGGGTTGGAAATCCAACCAGGGCTCTGTCAGTCCCGCGGGAGTCCTGCCGCGTGTTCCACGAGGCGCACGTTGGGTATCAGCGCCTTGGCAGAGGTGAAGAAGGCAGACAGAGACAAGTCCTCTAGGGAAGAGAGATTCAGCCTCTTCAGCCTGATATTTATATTCCTGATTCAGTCCTAGTTCAACTCCAGTGTGGAGGGAAAAAAGAAAGAAAATAAAAGCTCTCCTCGGAGCCAGGCTTTCAGAAAAGCCTGGCAGTTTATTGAGTGCTGGCCCCGTTTGAAAATCTGGCTTCAGTCATGGCCACTGAGCCCTTACAAGTTTCCTCTTCAGAGGAGCAGAGACTTGACGGGACTCTGGCATGGTGGGAGGGTGACAAGCCCTCCTGAAAGACATTTGTGATGTGTGGGGCCTGGGAAGTGAACGGAAGAGACAGCCAACATCCCCGAGGAACTGGAGGGGAAGAAGCTGCACATGGTCTCTCTATCTGCAGAAAAGAACCCAGGTCTGCTTGGCTTCACCTCCTTCCTGCCTCTTCCCTCTGTGGATGTTTCCGGCACAGTTTCCAGAAGTGTTTCCTGGGAAGGCTGCACAGCTAAAGTTGCATTTTTAAATATATATATACATTTTGGTAAAACCATGCTTTGCAAGGTTAAAGGGTGCGCGTGGGGATCACGGAAGTGTAATATGAAGGCAACTTCATCTGCACAAAGTGTAAGCAAGTCTCCGGCCAACTCTAACAGACCCTACATCAAGTCATACAGTCTCTTAAAACATGCAGTGGCAAAAGCACCATGCTGCCTGTCTGGAGCCGGCCTGGCTCAACCTTTCCAGGGCTCCGCTCCCTCAGCAACGTCCTGCCCTGCTTTCCCTGGTATTTGAAGCAAACCCCAGAGCAAGGACAAGCAGGTGCCTCTGGCATGACAGTGCTGCTGCTCACTCACATCACCCCTGCCTCTGCATCCCTCCTCCCTCCATCCATCTGCTCACCCCTGCCTTTTCCATGATACTAGGAGCATTTTGGAGCAGCAACAGTCTGTTTTACGTGACTGTGCGTAGCAGTTTTTGTAAAGGGGCCCTGTTTCCTGGCTGAGGGCTCTGAGCACTCCCGTGTCTACACCTGCGTTGGACATCACAATTCTCCGCCCTGGGAAGAGGTAGCACATGGCCATTTTCCCTCCTGTTAGGCTACAGAGAGGCTAGGCAATATGATTTTAGGGAAGGAAAATGTACAGCTCTGAGGGATGAGGAGTCCCTGCCCTGCAGGAGGGGTGGCACTGGGACACCATCACGAGGGACATCTAATTGCTATAAATAATGGCAGCTGCAGGTAGAGAAATCAAACAGCTTTGGCTCTGTCCCGTCTCTCTTGGCTCCACAGACAAACAAAACTAGAGTGATTTTTGATAAATCTAGTGCCAAGGCAGGCAAATTTGTCAGAGAAAAAGAACCCTCTTGACCATCCAGTCTCCAGTATGCATACTGCTTTCCAAGGGTCAA